>NW_025335941.1:40001595-40144305 GCF_004798865.1 Varanus komodoensis
AAGGCAGTTTACATCATTCTCCTCCTCCATATTATCCCCACAACAGCAACCCTGTGAGGTAGGTTGGGCTGAGAGTCTGTGACGGGCCCAAAGTCACCCAGTTGGCTCCATGGCCGAGCGGGGACTAGATCCCAGATCCTCTGAGTCCCAGTCCCATCTCTTAACCACTACACCACACTGTGTGCCTGCTGTGGCACGCATCCCATAGGTTCGCCACCACTGGTATAGGGTATGATGCTGTCTTGGTAGAAATTGCAGGGAAGCAGTTTTCAACTAAACATTAGGAGACACTTTTTAGTAGTATTAGCTATTCAACAGTGGAAAAGACTGCCTCTGGAATTCTGGTGGGCTCTCCTTCACTGGAGGTGTTTAAGTAGAGGCTGATTAGCTATCTGTCCAGGATACTATAGATGAATCCTACATCACGGATCCTGCATTTATCATGGAATGAAATTAGATGAGTATCAAGGTCAATTCCTCCCTTGAGTCTAGTTCTGGCAGATATGGTGACAATAGTTTTCTGTTATAAAAACATTCTTTATGAGTCAATATTCCACAGAAGCAAGAGTTTGTCAGACAAGTTATGGTAGCAGACAAAGGATTTTTTCTTTTCAGGGCTTCTGTTCTCCTCCACCACTTTTGCCTCTCTCTCATGCGTGTGCGCACACACACACTGTACAAGGAAGAACAACAGTGAACTTTTAAATGCATTGAGGAAGGAGAAAGAACTGGTTTGACAAACAGACACTGGGACATGAGAGTAATGGGACATCCAAAGGTCTGGAGAGGATATAAGGCTGGTTGGAGCAGAGAGAGAGAAAAGAAGAAATAAGATAAAATAGCAAAGAAGATACAGTTACAGTCTAGATGCATTTTGTTCCTTCTTTGTTTTATGGATCATCAGGCATTTTTCTGCTCATTGACAGAATTGGATTTTATGTTTAGGGAGCTATGAGAATTCCCTTTCACTTCCTTAAAAGCAGATTAGCACTAATGCAAATTGGTGAAACTGCAATGTGCAGCTCTTCTCTCCAAGAAGTTGTTTAAAAAATGGTCCACAGGTCTGCAAAATCCATACAGCTTAGGGAGGGAAAACCAAACTGAACAGAATGGAACAGAATGGAACTGAGCTGAATCAAACCAGGCCAACCCAAGCCAACCCAAACATTCTGTCCCCAGTATTCCTACTACAAACTGAGAGGAAGTAAGAGGGTGGTGGTAATTACTACTGCACTGGATCTCTTCTTTCCTCTGCCCTGGGAAACTTTCAGTTCAGTATGATATCCAGAATTCTGCATTAGCTTTTCTTACCAGAAGATTGTGTTTAATACCTCCCTATCTTATAGGTTTGTGTAAATACAGGAACGCTAGTAGATAGAACAAGATAATGAAGCCTGGGCAAATAACTAGAGAAACATTTCCCAAGAGTTTCCCACAGTGCAAGGTTGACATACTGTTTTACCTCCAAAGACCTGCCATTAGGCTTGGGTTTCATAAGGAAATGCCTGGTCTTTGGCTGACTCATTGCATTGCAGTTGTCCATCAGATGCTGCTTTACTCTGGGAGATGCATGTCTTGGGAAAGGTGGCAAGGCCTGCATAGAGGCCTGAAAGAAGGTCTACAGGTCAAGCCTGGGATGAGCTCTACAGCTGGAAGGAAGAGATATTTGACAAAGAAAGGCCTAGTCAGCTATGCTGAGAATTTTTACGCAGAGCACACAGCAGATTCAATTGCCCTCTCCCTGCCCTTTTGTTATTTACCAAGGAGGTGGAAAGTCTAGAATCTGAAACATAGAAAAGATAGTGGAAATCTGAGGCAATACATTTCAGAAATTCCAATTTGTAATGATCAAATAAATAGTGTCCTTATGCTAGGCACTATATTACTGTTTATTCAATCACTGTTAGTAAGTTACATCTTTTTAGAGTCAGGCTGAGATAAATTTGAGTTACAGCTATTGAATTGTTTAAAAAAAAGTATGATAAGGTCATGAAGAATCCCATCGGCTGTCATCTCTGCTTTGCCAAAAAAAAAAAAAAAAAGATTGTCCTTCAGATAGGGTAGTTATGTATGCTTTTATAGTGGGAAGTCCTCTAACTGAAGGGCAGCCATAGAATTTTCCTCTATTTTGAAGTGTCCTTTATTTGATGGGATGGCTGTTCCATCTCCAGTATAAGAATCTTTCAAATAGCAACAGCATCAGCAACAACAAACCTTAGAAGAAAGAACCGAACCTTGAACTTGCCCATCAATAGTTAGCACCTGATGGTTAGCACCTGGAATACAGACTGGACATCCCTGTCTTCTCCACTATGATGGGATATACTGTATTTCTGTTTAAATTATGTTATTAGCTATTTACCTATAAATAAACACATTTTGGCATATACATATTTTACTTTTGGGGGCTGGGGCTGGAGCGTGATTCATAAGTGGCTATGGGAAAGAAGAAGGCAAGTGATTGGAGTAGGATGACTACCAAAGTGGAAACACAGGGATTATGTGCCACTGGAAACTAAGGGCATTGCCAAAACTTTAATGATCTAGTTCATAAAACAATGTGTCCATCTCATAATGCTTGGATGCATTTTGAATCAAGTGTCATTTCCCCAAGATGTTCTTCACCATTTAGAAATGTAAAGTGGGATTCTGAACATTCAATTGTCCCTCAGTATTTCATCTTAATTATGTGCATGAATCCATATTCAGACATATTTGCACCACAGTCACATGACCACACCCAGAAAACAGATGAGATTTTTGGAATATTTGTAAAAATGTTTTAAAATGCCAAGCCATTGTGGAAGCTTGTAAAATGCCAAGTCAAGAAAGTTCATCCACTACTTCTTGAAATTAGTCAATGCACCAATCTCTCTTTATATGCTAATGGGCTGCTATGTGTCCATGCAGATTCCATTTGATTGGTTAGGCCTAGAGCCTGGCTAGTTACAGCAGTTTGTAAACAGCCCAATTATGTATGTGAGACACAAAACCTGCCCCAACATTGGCTTGCATGGTTAGAAATATGAGAAGCAGACACACACACATGCGAACACACACATGAGGTGGGGCGGGGCGGGTGGGGGGAGAAAGAGATTCTGGCAGATGGTACATATCTATTGTCTTTATAACCTGCAAAGAATCCAAGCTGATTTATATAATTCCTTTCTTCTTCATTTTATCTTCACAATAACCCTGTGAAGTAGATTAGGATGAGAGTCTCTGACTGGACCGAAGTCCCCAAGTGAATTTCATGGCTGAGTGGGGGCTATGACACAGATCTTCTAAGTCCTGTATTTAGGAGTAGTATACACTGTCCCCTATGGTGATAATGGGAAAAAAATTAAAAAGTATGATGGTGTATACATTGGCATGCACTTACGTATGTGTGTGTGTTCTGAGGAATTCTAAAGCTGCACCCAGAGGAAATTAAAAGAATGTTTTGAAGAAAAAAGTTAGAGAAAGTAATGGGAAAAATCAGTGGTAAGAAGCAGTGATTGTAGATACTAATCATGGCATTATGCCAGAGCAATGGAAGATGGTCACTGCCAGGGAGTTGAATTTTGGGTGTGTGTCACATTTTGAATGGGAAAAGTTAGAAGTGTCCTCAGTTTTCCTTCAAGAGGACTCAGAAGCTAAATATAGTCTAACATTGCCTATTATGTCAAATGTAAATGCATATATTTTTCATCAAGAGAATATTTGTTCTAGATTCATTGAACGGCTCATTGGAAAACTTTAGGAACTCTTTTTATTATATTTTTATATGAAATATAAAAGTTGAAATACATGGTCCTTTTCAAATTCAAAGCTGAAATAAGTTCTGATGCCTTGCTATCATATTTGGATCGAAAGATGTGATCTGTGTATTATAAATAGAATAATTTAATAACATACTTTGTGCAAGGGAAGAAGACACACATTTTATTTCAAACAGCCTTCCAAGCTCAAGGTAAGGCAGGAAGTTATTCTTTAAAAGAGTGGAGTCAAAATAGATGCCAAACAACAACTATCACTTTGATGGCAATAATCCAGAAGAAATTATAGGGTGGCCCAGTCCATTTGCAACCTATGGGACTCATGTTATAGCCGTGGCAATTTGCTCAAATTCTGTCATTTGTAATGGCACCCATTGTGCTTCAGTTTCTCCAGAATGACTAAACTCTCCAGCACTGAACAAATCTCCATCCTAGCAATCAATAAATAGTACGACCAATTCTTACTTTCCTCAATTTTTACTTATCTTTTTTTTATAAATCTGAACTTGCTATGCTTCAGTCATCTTACATTTAGCTAATTCATGGCTATTTCATTGGCTCACTTCAGTAGTTTTTCGGTACTGTAGACATCTAGTATATAGGAAGGCATGGAATCTAAGCATGTTGGTATATCTCAAAAAATCACACACACACACACACACACACACACACACACTGCAAAGCATTCTTCCTATGTGACAGAATCCCTGTTGTAAAGTGATCTGTTCTGAACTCAGATGTGTTTGGAAGCAGCTGAGGATTTCTGTGCCTCCATGTCAACCTCTGGAATATCCTGCTGTGACAAGTCTAATGCAGGTGGCAGAGACCATATGTTGGATTTATTGCTGTTCTTTGTTTTGGTATTTTAATCAGTGCAAATATGTGTTCATGCCTAGCCTCTAAGGAGATCACCAGATGAGGCTTTGTCCTCCTTTGAGATGCCGCACATGAAATGTGATGCATCAAACCAGCCTGAGCCAGAGAGAGCACCTCACCTCATACAAGCATAGATCCTCATACAAAAACTTCAGGGGACGATGAGAAGCTGCCTTAAATCAGTGCAAACTCCATCTGGTCTGTTATGTCAGGCAGCAACTCTTTGGAACCTAAAACTCACTACGTGGTCCTTTCAAATGGGAATAGGAGAGTTCATCTGGGTTCTTCTGCATAGACATCTATGTGCTGCCTGCCACTACAGTAAGCGCCCACTTCAGGGATACCTTGTTATGTGGCTCTGTGTCATGGCTGGAGTCATCTGCACAGTCCTGCTTATACCCACTAGTAATTATGTCCTATGGAAGCCCAACTCCCTTTCATGTCCACCTTGCCCACCTTGACTTTGAAATGCAGATTGCACTAGATGTTGCAATGTCATTTCACTCTGTGTTCAATGGTTCAAAATATTATAGGGCTAATGTTGCTTTATTTTCTGTCCTGGGTATTACTAAAAACCACCTGGTGTTGTTGCTGCTTGTATGAAAAGCAAGCATGCAGCAACAGAAACATTTTAATAAGTAAACACACTAACTAAATAACAGAGCCCCAGACTGAAATCCCACTTTGCAAACTTCAAAAGCACCTACTGTGAATGAAGAAAGGGTTTTGCTTTTAATGTGGAGCTGCAAATCTGGCAAATATGAAAAATTCAAAGTTCACGTTGCATATTCATTTCCAAACTCATTGGAAAAAGAAAAAAAATAAAGGAAATAAAGAAAACCTAGCATTTTCAGTCTCCTCTGGGGTATCTTGTTACATAATTTCCATTTTAAATGATATAAAATACTGCTAATAACTAGCTCAATACTTGAAAATTAAGAAACACTTGTTCTAGTTAATGTGTTGGAATAGTTCATGCACACGTACGTGCATACCCAAAAACCCACTCCTCTGGGAACTCATTATTATGCAAAAATACTCTTAATTAGGACATGAATATATTAGGCCTTTTGGGTGCCAAAAAAGAAATAAAAAGAAAGATAGAACTGAACATATGATATGCTTATGCTTCCTGAGCTCTTAGGGTGACTGAATTCCAAAATGTCATTAGGAGATGAAAAGGTCACCCCTGTAGAGAAGTAATTGGCATCACATACTAGTAACTGATTAAAGCAGCCTTTATTTGGGCGAGACTTTAAAATTGGGTCTTTCTCCACAAAGTATTTGATTCATACAAATAGCTCTTTTCAGGACAATATCACAAAAGAGGAGGCAGGCCCCCTTGGCTTCTATTGAAACAGATGCACCCACCTAATAAGGTCACCTCACATGGCATGTTTTAAGGCGACATTAAAGGCAGAGGGAGAGTTCTTTTCCCCCTGCAGGTCGCTTTCTGCTCAAACATGTGATTTTCTTCTAGTTTCCCCAAGAGCCATGATACTGCTCAGATGCTGCCTGCATTTCATTAGCAAGCAGTGGATATTTTTAATGAGTCCGTAATGCCTGAAGGAACAGATTGTGGGACTGGGGGGAAGGAATAAACATACCACAACTTATCTTCCTCTCCACTTCCCCCCAAATAGGCAGGGGACACAAGACATTCAGGAAAAAAACAGCTCAGTGGCAGAGAGAAATGGTCCCAGTGCAACTGCTTTAGATGGGAGAAAAATGTGGGGTAAGGTTACAGAATTCCTGTGAGGAGACCTAGCTTTCTCTTCAAGGAACAGAACAATTCCCGCCCTGCATTCTAACTTAATCAGAGTCTAGGAAGACATCACTGTGTTCTTCTGTGAGCTATGAGGAGGAACAACTAGTTTTGGTTTACAGTGCTGGTCACTGATTTTTCTTCCTGTTGTATGCCAAGTCCATAATAGAGCTAATCAAGTGTTGATAACTGACCTTTGTGTTCTTCAGACTGGAAAAACTATTTCAAAAAACAAACAATCTCAACCATTACTAAAGTCGCAGTGTCTTTAGAATGAATTTCCCTCATTCAGTTTTGAAAGACAAGTCTTTAAGTATATTCTCCCCATGAGTCAACTACCCGCCTTTAAGGTTAATTGCTCATTTTGTTTAAAATACAGATATTTCTAGTCGATACTACCAAATATTAGCACTTCCACATTCCTGATCAAAAATAAAATACAGTAAAAAATGCACTACTGAATCTCAGATGTACAGTCATGGATAGCAACATCATTCCATTAGAACATGAGAAAAGCCATATAACAGACCAACTGTCCATCTGCTGCAACATTCTGTTAAACTCTGGCAAGCTAGCTGCCCACAGGATCCCACAAACAGTTCCTGCTGGCCTGCATCCCCAGCCATGGATATATGGATTCCATGGCTACATCTCCTGCCCCTGGCTCTTGCTTCCTGTTTTCCTGATTTGTCCATTCATGGTCATGTTTCTTCTACTTTTGGTCCATGTCTCCATAACATCTGTCATCCTCAAAATCCATGGTAGCCTGCCATAGGCCTGACTGGACATCATATATCTCTGGGCAGCTGAACATCAAGAGATGATGTTTCTTTCTGCATAGCTCACCCTATAAACTCAATTAATTCTTCAGCCCATGTATTACCTACATCCTATCACATCCTCAGTACATTCCATGCATCTGCTGAAGTGGGCTTTTGACAAGGAAATTCATACACCACAGTAAGCATAAATCACAAGAGCAATGCCTTTCCCACTCTCTTTGTATTTTTACTATATGTCAGTAGAACCAGCTGCCAGGTGTCCATGAATACTGTATTGTAGATGATCAGCCTTCAAAGTATGTCCAGTTAGTCTTACTCAATTCTTGTGGAATCCCACAATGCCACAGTACTCATAAAAACTGAGCCATGTTTTCTGCTTTAATATACTTATTTGTGATTGCTTACCCATCCTTTTTGTGGGTATTGATTACATAGAGCACTGTTTCTTTAACTGTTACTAACTAAAATGAAATAGCCAAGAAATATGGATGACAGGATCAGAAATATATGGACAGTCAATATACTTTTCATAGCATTAACAGACCATTATGCTTCTATGTAATATTTTCATTACATCCATAAACTCAGGTAATGTTTGGAGACATATTTCTTTCCCAGCAGATCGTATCTCAGAGTCTTAGAGTTAGGAAGTCAGGAAGGTTTTTAAAGATAAAATTTAAAATGTCACTTAAATAAGTTCACTGAGCACGAGGAGAAGTCCTAGCAACTAAGCACCTCAGGAATATTGTCCTACAGGGACAATATTCCATGAATAAAGAAGTGAAGAACACACACAAGTGAAACACTCATGGGAGATCTGCATGGGTAAGGAAGCCAGGGCAGTTGACATTCCTCTGCCTGCCACTTGTGAAACTCTTAACATTTAGAGGTAAATAAAGCATGCAATGGCAATTAAAAATACAGCTAGGAAGTTAGAAGGTCAGCTGGGTGTTAACATTATCCATTTGATTTGCACTGAGTGAAACATGTATGGCTAACTTGTAAGTGGAGGGAAGTTCTCTGCGTCTCCTTGTTCCCTGAAAGCCAAGGCTGCTGCATTGGAGAAGCTGGGAAGGGCAGAGAGATTAGTGAATAACACTTAACTCTTGCATTCCATGCCTCCTGTGTGTGCATGAATGTGTGTGTGTGGACGCACATCTGTAGTACATGTGTCTGTAATATACTACTGTTAGTACAAGTTCAAAATGTACTACCATAGCAGGTCATCATAATGGATAATCTGCTGCCACCAGAAGTGGTGATAGTCATTGACTTAGTGAATCATTTATCTTAACTATGATCAGATAAATTCATGGGGAATATGTTTTTAAATGGTTACTAATTATGATATGGAATTCCAAGTATATAAATACTCCATAGATAACATATCTGATCTCATAAATATCTGAAAACTTTGTGGAACATTGACTGAAATCTAATATTTGAGTCATCATGAAATTGACAAAATTTTGTGCAACACTTCTATCCTTCCTTTGGCCACATACAACTTTGCTCAAGCAGTATGGTGTGGCAGGATACAAAAATGCCATTAAGAAAAGCAGATGCTTTAATCTGAAACACAGGCTAGTAGTACACAAGGCTGAAATATTCTGCTGACAAAGCAAGGTTTGTCAAATACAGTTAGTTTGGCATTCACAACTGCTCTGAAAATTTTGATAATCATGGGTAAACCGATCAAGAAAATTGGCTGTATTTTTCTTGCTCATGATAGTTCTTAATGTGACCCTCAGGTCTGAAGATGTCACCCTTTGCCCCGGAGTGATATACTTCCTCTGCAAAGCTACTCACCAAGAAAACAATTCTGTTGTTTAAAGTTTAGGTACCATTCCCAATTTTAAAAGGTTTGCTTTTTAAAATCATCTAACAAAACCAAAGCATCAGCAAACTTACACATATCAAAGCTTTCTTTAAATAAACAGGCAAACAAAACAAAACTGCTCTGAAATCTCCATTTTTAAAGGTGTTAGTTTCAAACTATTTAGCATTGGGAGAACAATTTTTTTCCAGTGAAAATGCAATTGTGTGTTCTATAGGTACAGTTTAAGACTTACTCAACTGTCAAGGAGGAACTATCACTATAAGAAAATTCTGCCAACTATCCTCATGTCCCAGCGCAAACATAGCAAGTGATTACCAATTACATTAAATGTGTTGGTTTTATCTAATAGAAGTAAGAAGGTTCTTCTTGTAATATTTACTTTGTAGAAATATGTGAGACTATGTCTGCCTGTGAAATAAAGGGCTAGTGAAAAGCAAAGATATTTGTGGAAATTATAGACACAGAATAGGTCCGGTACCTCTTGTGATAATCATCCATCCTATAGCCACTTCATTTTGGGAAAAATGTTTCATTTAAAAGCAGAACAAAACTGCATTTCCAATACATTACTTGAAATAGTTCTTGATATGCAACACACATTTCATAATTAAAAGTGAATTCTATCCATTTAGTCATACTTATAAATGATCCATTGAAATAAATGGGAACTAAGGTAGTTAAGTCATTCATTCAATGAGTTTCCTCTAAGTATGTCTAAATCAGGCTCCAACTCAGTAGCAATGAAATCAAGATAGATGAAATCAAGAAATTCTTGGTGAATAGCTATTACCACCAAGAACACAAATAGCCTTAACTGAATAGTGAAAGGATGGAAGTGATTTTGCTGGGAATAGAATTGGAAAGACCATTTCATAGCTTAGAAGAGTCTGAATGTCTTTCCCCCATGTATTATAAACATCATGACACATCTAAGCAATAGATAGTGAGTGATACACTGGATTCTTCCAATGTAACTGGTTGCTGCTCAGTTTGGGATCCAAACTTTTATGTTCATTGGTTTCTTTGGCAAATATTAATGGAGGAAACAATCCTATGGCCCTTAGACAGGGCTTGAGGGACCATAGGATGTTCTGGATTCCACAATCTCAGGTAGAAGGAGGAGGAAATTCTAACTGAGATTCTATGTAAAACCACCCTTCCTCTCTTCCTTGCAGTTGGTGTAGAAAGACCATACCAGTGACTCTCTGAGGGCAGGAACTTAACCTTGCAAAAAGGGAGAAGGGAGACATTTCAGGGGGGAAAAAGACAGGAGTGGCTAGGATATTAGTTATCCTGAGGCCTCTCTAGTATCCTCTACTTCCCTTCTGATGTGCCCCATCTTGATGGTCTAAAAAAGCATAACTGAAACATGCAGAGTGGCAGATCCTATACAGGATGCTCCTAGGCTCTGTGTTTAGATGTTATGACAAGGGTGTGAAGCACAGGATAATTTCCTACAGGGTTTCAGTAAAATCATTCTGAGAGTGTGCCAAAAGCATTTCCTTGAGAAGGGTAAGCCTGACTGCATCATCATGCCATACAGCTGCAAAGGTACAGAAGAGGAATTGACTTGTAATTTATCTTGCTATAATTTCAGTGGATCAGGGTCAGGGCTCATCATACACAGGAGAATTATGAACAGCCAAGATTTCTAGTATGGGTCCAGTGATTACAAGTTTCAGTAGCAACATTATTTTAATGATAGAAAGACAAGTTGATATGGCTTCATTATATAAAAATGGCATACAGGTGTATCCAATTGTTATTGCTCCACTAGTAATACTTTGAACCAGTCAACGCTTCCATCAGTAAAACAGGAGAAATGCAGTTTTCACTGATTATTGCTCCCCACCTAGATACATTCTAGAAAGTCTTCTCTAGAAACTTCTTGCATCATGTACTTCTAATCTACTGAGCAACTTTGCATGGATTGTATTTACTTGTGCACGTTTATAAATAAAGTATATTTATTTTGCCTTTTATCTTCCTACATATGTTCTGAAGAATTAGAAGGCCATATGGAATACCAGGGGCAGCGGGGGGGTGGGGGTATGGTATGTAAGTTTGAAGGCTGGGGGGAATCACATCCTTCCCAATTACACTGAAGGGAGACCCTTTTATGAATCAAGGTACCTTCTATTAACAGAGCAACAGCAATTGATGATGACCTATAAGACCACCACCCCCCAAAAAAAAGTCTATATGCACCCTAACAGCTTATTTAATGAAAAGAAGGAACATAAAGCAGAATGTGTGTCCACAGATGATCTGGAGGTATTTAAAGCTTTCAAATAATTTGTAGGATGTGAAAAATGTTAGTTTCCTCTGGGCCAAGAATGACCTACAATTTGATAATTATTTATGTCCTCCTGTCCCTTCTTTCCAATCCTCTGAAAGTCATGTGGTCCTCTCTCAGCATGCATTTCCTTCAGTACAGAGTACAGCTAGTTGCCATGGAAAAGTTATCCCTTGATTTATTATGTGGGGAGAGCCACATTATCTCTGACTGAAAGAATTATGAGTAGGGTACCACAAGTTTAAAAAGGGGCAACCATCATCTTGAGAACCACACAACTGACACAGAACTTAGAGTTTTGCTGTATAAACATGTACTAGCTGTGCTGTCATTTACATCAAGGATGGTCAACCTGTGGTCCTTCAGATGTTTTTGGCCCACAACTTCCATTAGTCATCACCATTTGCTACACTGGCAAGGCCAAATGAAAGTTGCACAACAAAACATCAGAGGGTACAATTTGCCCAGGCCTGACCATTTGACACTGCTACACAGTCTATTGAAATATATATGTTAAGACTGATAAAAACATGCAAAGTTTATCCACAAGATGTTCCACATTCAATACAAAGCACAATTCTGCTCAAGAATGCATAATTTAAGGCATTTTCCATCACTTTTTTATTTTATGATAGAAGAAATAGAGATAGAGTATACCTTAAATTATACATACTTGCACTTCATCATTAATGCAACAGCATCAGTCCAGCTACTGAAGTCTCCAAGGATACAGTTTTTCAAGCATTTTATGCTTTTCAAGTTTTTATAAACAAAGAGCTGAGTAAATGCAACCTAACAAAGCCTTCTTCATAAAAGCTTTCTTAATCTTGGGCATCAAATCTGCTAGGGAAATTTAGACTAATTTACTTATGTATGCTTATGAATTAAACTATCTGCATTGTCTCTTGAGGCTCCAATAGGGTTCTTCAAGGTGACTTATGAACACCAGTTAAAAGAATATCAAAATAAAAGAATTAAAATAAATAGAATGACAAAAATAACTCAAATGAGACAGCAGGTATATAATGAAATTGAATAGGGAGGAATTGGGGCAGGGGTAGAAAGCTGGATTTGGGAGGAATTGGCAGCAACATCATGAAACTGTTTTACAACATGCCAAAAGATGACAAGAAGAGGGTCACTTAGGTTTCCTGAGATATGAATGGAGAAATCTGATAGTTTCACTTTTAGTTTTTGACATTTCTACTTAGTTCCTTCTTGCCTGTGAAGAAACTGAACTGAAATTCCACCCATCTGTGCTACCTACATGGAGAAGGTCATGCTGTCCCTATAATTACTAGGATTACTATGCAGCATGGTTGAGAATGCTCAGGAATTCACAGCTAAACCTTTAAGAGCAAAACACACCATGTGTCCAGATGAATACATTTGACAATTTTGTTTTTTTGCACAATTGGATTATATAAATAAATAAAATACTAAAAAAATAACCTCCTTAAATCCTACATATGCAGAATTTTGTGAACTGAAATGTAATTCTCCCTTTTTCCAAGAACAGGCTTTCTAGAACTGTCATGCCCTATCCCATGGCCCAGTTAGTTGAACCACTGATGACTCAGGAAGCAAACCCGAATTTTGGAGTGCACTGTTATCAATATGCTGGTGGCATTCAGCTCTCTCTATCCTTTTCAACTTCAGCAAGTGAAGGTGAAGATGTGCTAAACCATTTCCTAGCTGTGGCAAATAACTGGATCAAGGCTAACAAAGTGAAGCTCAATTTGATAATAATTTACTAATAATTGACTAAATGTTCAGATTTCTTCACAATTGGGAAGGAAAGGCTTTGACATTTTAAGCATTAAAGTGTGGGATAAAGCAAAACTGACAGATTGGTTAATTCCAAGCCAAAATGCACTGGGTCTTTTGTCCCATTAAAAAATAATTCAGCTTAAATTTTCTCACTTAATTCTTCATACCGTGTAAGATGGTTGCCTCATTGCTAAATAAAACCAAGATAATATGTAGAGTGCCAGGCAGTTGCTCTTCATTGTTATGTATTCCGTCTCATACTTCCTTATTGCTACTGAGATTGGTGCTTAGCTATTACTTATCGTATTTTCTTAGACATGTTATGCTTAGTGCCAGGTTATTGCTGGATTAAGGTTCATTCTACCATGAATGCAAGACAAACTATCCACCCTGTTCAGAGTTGTACATGCTGGGAATCTTTGAATGACATTCTATGCAACAGCAATGTGCATGGGTAAGTCGTCAAATGGGTAGAGCTTTTTAATTGTGCTTTAGCCAAAATCCTCCTGTATTCCAATCACATTGTAGCTGCATTAGTTCTTTCTTTCGTTATGGATAAACCACAGACATAACGAAGTCTGATAATTTTAATTTCTTGGACTTAGCAACGGCATACAAGAACTAGTCAAATACTATACCTCAGCGTTCGTCAGACTGACTACTACAGTTTTCCAAGGGCAGTTCTATATACATAGCTAGAGATATACAAAGCTTATCTTCAATAGAAATACTGGACATCTTATATCCCAGATTTCTATAAACTGCACTTAAATGTAACATATGAAAGTAATATTGGCACAGTGGATTCTCAAAATATAAATTACTTAGTTTTCATAGCTTTCACCCAGAAATCACTTGTTTTTTCCAGTTAGTAATTATAGATGCAATGCAAAAAGAAAAAAAAAATGAGCAGGTCATTGAAGAGTTAAGAGTATTTGAAGTTTGGCTATAATGTGCTCCCCAGATTTGAATGTATAACTTAGTGCTTAGTGTGTTGAATTATTTCTACTGATTCGCTCTGTCAAGCGCTTTCACCTTTACAACTACAATCCATACTCTTCACCTCCACTCCACCTTCTTAAAGAAGTGGGTGTTCTTTACCCCACTAAACACTGATATTATTTCAGTGTGATTCATTCTGTGTGATATATTAAGCACAAATTGAAATAAAGTGCATGCACTACACTGAATACCACATGGGCTGTAAATGCTGAGCTGAAGTAATGAAACCGGTTTACTTTCTGCACAGACTCAATCAGCATCTGCTGTACAAAGTCCAAAATAGCAATTGGCAGAAGAACCAATTGGCCAAGGGTGGAAGCTTTGACAATATATAGTCTCTGCTTTGCACCAAACTACGTATACGTAAGTGGAGAGAGGACAAGACTGTTAGTCTGTTTCCACTGTTCATCTGCAATTGCAGAAAAAAACCTCTGTCATTCTCCTTTGAGGCTACATGCTATGTTTGGTACACAAATGACTCTAATAACTTTACTGAGCTATAACTACACTAGAGCAATCTGGTGAAAAGTGTTCTTTTTATATGTAGGCAGTTGTACAGACATCATCTTAAAGTGTTCTCCAGAGTTAAATAAGACAGCAGACTGTTAAATAATAAAGAATGGCAGTGGAAGGCAGATACTAAGTTGTGTGAACAAGGGGGAAGTAAAAGGAATGTTTTATCCTTTCATATCAGATCTGAAATGAGGTTGAGAACAAGTAAATTGGAACCAATAAGAAGACAAATTAGACCCACTCCCATATTACATGCAGCTTTCATCTGGCAGAGTCTTGTTTGTTTGTTTGTGTTTGTTTTTGTATGCTTCAATATTCATTTTGAAGTCTGTATTCAATGGGGAGAATTTAACCAAAAGGAATACAAGTCAAATGAAAATAAGAATTCTTTGTTTATTGTTCAGTTTTGGTCTTCAACAAAATGCACTGCTTATAGGGAGTTGTACAGAAGGCCTCAAATGACTCTAGGGAGTGGAGCAGTCCCTTGTTTCCCTCATAGAAATGACTGTTGCCAAGCTTGAACAAAAAATGAGTCAGTTCCCCTTCCTTTAGCCCTTACAGTTCCTTCCCAGCATTTATTGGAATGTTCCTGGCTGTGCCCTGCCCTGCTGCAAGTAATATGCAACAGGAAGAATAACTAATACCTTAGAGTAGATTTTTAAAGGTACCAGAACAGAGTAGCCTATATAGGAATTCATGAGCAAACAGGTGTGCATTGTGACACTGTTTTTGGGCACAACTCATGGGATATGAAGGGAAGCACCCCCTGGCCCTGCCATTGAGCAGGAGACATAGGGCCACCAGCAAGTGACAGTCTGTGTTGTCCCAAAAGGTCCCAAATAGAACCTGGTCTTGGTTGTCCCCCAGAGAAGGAGAAGCTGCAGGACTTGGCCTTCCTTGTGCCACTGGAAAGCATCCTCAGTTCCAACAGCCAGGTGCCTGAGGACTACGGAATCGAGATGAAGCATGTTCTGAGGTTGTGTGTCAGCCAAGGGACTACTGCAACTTTGGTGTGCATGTGTGTGTGTGTGTGTGTGTGCATGAAGGAGAGAGGGTAGTTATTGGGCTGGCATGAGTGCAACAGGTTCCATGTAAGCTGCCTTGAAATCATTTGTATTAGAAACAGAGAATTAATTCTTGAAAATAAACAAAGACAGATAGAGGCTGCTTTAACTGTTAGAGTAACCCATTCATGGAGTAGATGTAGTGATTACTAATACCACAAAAATCTGGTGGCAAGACTCTTCAGTCTAGCCTCAGAATAGACATTGTGCTTGCACTAGACCATGGCTACTCAGTCAGTGTTTCCTAGGATCACCAGTGGCTCCATGATGCTCTTTACTCCTTGCAATCTCCAAAGCATATGGTTAATAAATCTCTTGAAAACCCAAAGCACCAGGTTCTCCATCCTGTCCCTGCATCTGCTTTAAATCAGCTATTGGCACACAGCTAGAGGAGAAAAGGGCTGCTTGGTTGCCCCACCAAGTCCTTTGCCCACCCAGATGCTCCCTTAGTGCACGCTCTCTCTCGCTCCACTCCCAGTCTCAAACCTGGCGACTATCCTCACAATCCCTCTCTTTACTATTTCTTTTCTTTACTGTCCCTAACATTCTTCTTTCTCTCCCTTTCTATCCTTTAGCCTTGCTCTTACTCTTCCCTCTCCCCTTTTGCCTTGCTGTGTCCCCTTCCTTCTAAACTTCTAGCCTTGCTATTTTCCCCCACTTCTTTAGCTCAATCTTACTCCCCTACTAGCTTCTAGCCTAGTTCTTTCTCCACCCCATTGTCTTGTTGCTTTTTCCTCTCTTCCAGCCTCTAGCTTCATTACTTCTCCCCACTTCCATTTAGCTCTGTTTTACTAGCCAGAACCC
Source organism: Varanus komodoensis (assembly GCF_004798865.1). Classification (NCBI taxonomy): domain Eukaryota; kingdom Metazoa; phylum Chordata; class Lepidosauria; order Squamata; family Varanidae; genus Varanus; species Varanus komodoensis. Next base: position 40,018,066 of record NW_025335941.1, read on the forward strand.
CACAGAAGCCCGGATGTGACTAGCCACAGCTGCCATTTTGTGGCAATATCCACAGACATTTCTCTTATTCACAAATGTGCCCTTCAGTCTAAAATGATTGGGGAACCCCACCACACTAGACTTTCTTGAGCTGGCATTCATCTTTCTTTCCTATTTAATTCTCAACTAGGATTAATAGAAAACCATTCCAAAAATTGCTCACTGAGCTAATGTGTCAGGGTGGATGCATGAGAAAGAACATTAAAGTTGTCCCAACTTAGATGCTTAAACTATGCACATTTCAGAGAAAAGAATATTACTAAATTGAGTAAAACATATTCTTATCATCCTGTCAGTGTCCATAGAATGAAAGCTAAAATACAGAGACAAAATCTGCTTTATGCCTGAGAGCAGAAAGTTTTACTAAACATGTTTACAAGGTACAGCTATTGCGTTGCAATTGCCCTGTCTTGAACTATGACACAATGCAATATTATTTTGTGATATGTTCATGAATCAGATTCTATCTACTTTCAGCCTCGTCGTTGGTAGGCCATAGGAATGGGCCATAAATGGGATAAAACATTACAGTTTAGAGTCTGATTTTTTTTTTAGCCTTTCCAGTCTATTACTGATGAATAAAATAGTTGTTTTTTAAATACAATCCTCAGTGTTCAAATTTAAAGTTGCATTCAGAATCTCAATGAAAGCCTTAATCTAAAGTCTTCTCACACCCTTCTGGTGGTCAACAGAAAAATATTCCAATTTTTATGAATCATTTTTATTTTTTCAGGCTAAAAGACTTAAAATTGGCTTCTTTAATTTTTATGTTTGACATGCTTGATTGGTCTTTGTGCCTTTCTGTCACCCCAATAAAATCACATTACATATTTTTCAAAAACCCAAAACATAAGTAGATTTCATTGACTTTCCCCAGGCAGCTTTGTTGTTGTGTATAATCCTTGTAGACTGCTTAAATAGTATATTGCTAAGTGTTTTTGAAAACGATGACATTGACTCATAAATGAAGCTGCTTTCAAGGGCAGAAATAATGTGAACTTGCAGCAACTATAACTATTTCAAAACCTGAAAGCATTCTCAAACAACAACAGCAACACTTTTATACATGACTTTCTTCCCCTTGCAAAGAACGCAAGGCAATTTACTTTATATTCCTCCTGTCCATTTTATATTTCTGCCACAACTGCATGAGGCAAGTTGGGCTGAGAGTGATTAGCCAAATTGCCTAGTGAGCTTCATGGAGTGGGAACTGAATCCAGATTTTTTGTGCCCCAGTCCAACACTCTAACTACTATACTACACTGGCATAACCAGTGTGAAAAAATATAATTTGTGGGTATATTGTATTACCACCTACCTTTTGCGAATTCTTAAAATTTTCCAGGGCTAAGCTTCAATGTTACAAGTGACTGTCTGGAGCTGTGTTATAGGCTGGCAAGTAAAGTTTCACCATTTGAAAACAGCAAATGCATACAGATTATAAAAATATAGAAGCAAGCCAGGAAGTTAGTCCAAGTATTCAAATCAATCCTTCTTTGAGTTGTGATCCTTTTATGTTTGATCTCTTGAAACTGTGGCAGGCTTAGTTTATGAACATTTCATGCACAAGTTCTTGTTCTAAGTTTCTGGCAGAAAGGAGGAGGTTGTTTTTAAAATTCATTTTGTGTGGATTGGGAAGATTGTTCTGTGCTTGCCACTGCTGGATGCCAGACAACTTGCATTTCAGCCAATCTCATGCTTCCTAAGGTACAAACGAAGATTACAAAGTTCTGTTGAATAAACTTCATCTTCTCCATTGCTTCTTTTTTATGACTCAAATCCCATCAAAACACTGCCAGTATTTTGCTCTTTGAAATAGGATTATAGAGGGCAACTAAGACAGGTAGCACAACACACACAGGAGACTGACAGAAGCTTGGAGACTCACCAAATATACTCCCCTGGAGTAGCTGAACACTATCACTTTGTACTAGAAAATGAAGAGCAATCTCACCCCTATAAAAACTCTTGTGATGCTACATCAGTCCCTAGGGGTCTCGTCCAGCCAAGGTACCTCACTTAGGTTTGAGGATACTTAGAAAGAAATGAAATCTCCCATGTCAAAAACAATATACAGTTTACTGAATACAGTGATGAAATATAGATGCCGAATGTAACCAAGCAAAAGAAAGCTTTTACTCCCCTTATCTGTGACTGTGCTGGTTTTCTGAATAAGCCAGGGGATGCTTCATGGGCCTGCAAAGTATTCTTCCTAAGCTAAAAAGAAAACACAACACTTCTTGCCACAGAGTTTATAAAGTTCCTTCCTCCCAATGTTTCAGACTGTCAGTATATGCATCCTGAAACCCCCTTCCTGCAAAACAGGGTGGGGTGTGTGAAGCTGTTTCTGTAAAGGCAGCACTTTTAATCCTTATGACCAAAAGCAGCTTTTATCTAAGGGATATACTTGGCAATAGTAACTTCAAGGCAATGTTCTTAATAAGCTGAAGGCCATAAGGCTTTGGCATAGCATCAAATATATCTTGACTTTTGGACACTGGGAAAATTTACTGCACTACCTGTTGAATCTTAATAGCCTCTTTCTCATCCTCTGTTAGAGTCCCATATAGTACAGCTGCATTCCCATGAATACTCTTGCTAAGAGAGCTCATGTCTTTTGGTTGGTTAAAATTAAAATACTTGATGCCTGGTGTTCTTGGGCATTCAGATTCTCTCTTTTCTTTCTCATCATCTCACACATTAACAAAGATATGCTGGTAGCTTCCCAATGAGTGGAATGCTGCATGCCTTCTGGGTTTCAGTTTTAAGGCTCTATCCATACTGTGAACCCTATCCCAAAATGCTTTCAGCACCATGGATAGTGCCTTTAAATTTCAACCTGAAACCCTGAATCTCTGCACCACTCACTTGACTTTGGAGCTACCAGCTACTGCTGCACCAAAGCAAATTTAACTCCAGTTTTAGTCTTTCTCCCAGTAACCACTGAATATTGAATTTAGAGTTTTTACTTTTTTAGTCATGGGAGAGAGCCCTAGCTTTCTTCTCTCTGTGTAGGTACCAGGCTTAGCCTACCTTTGCATTGTAGCTTTTATGAAACTTCCAGTTTTTATTCTCAAGAGGGTACTCAGAGGACCTTTTGTGTCATGTCCTTTTCACTTCACCTTCCTCTGAGTCCATCCTGGGTATGGAAGGCAATTTCCTGTGGGCATCAGCTGTGAATACTCAGGTGGCCTGTCACACACACAGTCCAGAGCAGGGTCCAGCAAGTTCATGAAAACCAGTTGCATAGAAAGGCTATCAAGCCAACATTCCTTTCTATCTCTCCACATTCTGTGAACCATTCTCCCCTGCCTGGTTCCACTTGATCCTCTTCTAGTACCTGTCCATTTGTCTGCTTTATTCAGTTAGACCCATTGTCCTGTCTATGTGCCTTCTGCTTTAGCCAATGAACCAGTGGTGATAAAAATAGAGCCAATACTGTTGTATTGGGAGGTTCATCCCACTACCCACAGGATCTCGATGAGTCCCAGCAGTCTCTCACAATTTGCATTAGAAATTCATTTTCTAGTTCATTCTTTTTTTTCAAAGTAAAACAAAACTGCCCTTGAATATTCATTGTTATGCACATGCTACTTCAGATACCAGAAATCTAAACTGAGATACATGGATGAAATATTGTCATTTAGAAATTCATCATGTTTGGGCATAATTTTTAAGCTTTATCTATTTCTGAAAGGGATTCTATCCCTTCTTTCCAATTCCAAAGAAGTGGTTGTGGCAACTAGCATCAATCATTATGTAACAGGACAATAATTAGATCATGAAACAATATAATAAGATATAAAAGTAGCAAATAAACCAGTCAAAACCATAGGGATCCTGTAAGAAACTTGGGTTCAGACAAGCTTGCTTAAAAATAGAACTGAACAGCCAGTGATGCAACACTGAAAGGAAGGGTCAACTGCATCTCTCAGAAAGGTCATTTCAGATGCATCTTCCAACTGCACTTTGCAATATGGATGCTGAGGCATAGGGAAATGAGACATCTTAGGATCAAGATAGTGCAGAAAGGCATGCGAATTCTTTCATGAGAGGAATAACAATGATAGAGAGTAGAAAATGCTCGAAGACAGTCCTTCCCTTGCAAGGAGATGAGCAATTAGGAACAGCACATCAAGAGTGTTGAAAGTGCCCTTTGCCATCACCTTAATCAAAACATTTCCATTTTGCGAGGCTCTTTCTCAGAGGAGATGGAATAGGCTTGTGCCATTTTGATTCTCTGGAGTGAATGTCATGTCAGGTGATGCTGCAGGCCTTTTGTCCCTTCTCTTACCCTGCTTCTCGCTCTCTCTGAAGAGCTGTCACTTAGATGATGAAATATATTTACAAATTAATTAACTTTTTTCAATAGCCAAGGAATTAAATTCTCGTTAGCAGGAGTTCTGTCTTGAGTGATAGATACTCAGGACACTGAAAGAACAAAATGCTAGTTCTTTCTGGCTACCAAATCCAAATATTCCAATTCTACTGATTTTTTTTTTCTTTCTTTCATCGTATTTTTGGCTGCTATTCTGATTTCTCTTAAAGCCAGTGCAATTTTCCTTGGCGAAAGAAGACCCTTTGTGCATTAAAGAAGGTGTTTGATCAGAAATGATGCAAGCGGGGGAAACTGTTCAAGCAGACAACAGGTCCATAGAGATCTTCAGAGGAGAAGGTATCGTCATATAATGTAAACACATTAATGTATCAATGAAGATGGAAGATGCAATATATGAATCAGATTGAAATTTCATAAAATCATATAATATATTTGTAAGGGGTCAAGAAGGCCATGAGGTCCAACCTCCTGCTATTTAATCCATCTTACTCAGATGACTATTCAGTTTCTTTTTGAATGTTTCTAGTGTGGGAGAGCCCATGACATCTCTAGGCACTTGGTTACACTGGCATATTGCTCTGACAGTGGGAAGCTTTACCTGATATGTAGCCTGAATCTGGGTTGCTGCAGCTTGAATTGATTATTCCATGTCCTGGTCTCTGATATCAGCAAGAAGAGATGTTGACCTTCCTCTTTATGACAGCCTTTGAGGTACTTATAGAGTGATACCATGTCCCCACTCAGTCTTCTCTTCTCAAGGCTGAACATTCCCAATTCGCTCATTCATTCCTCATGCAGCAGTGTTTCCAAACCCTGTGTCATTTTTGTTGCCCTCCTCAGGACCCTTTCTACTTTTTATGCTTCTTTCTTAAATCTTGGTGCCCAGAACTGGACACAGTATTCCAGATGAATTCTGGCTAGTGAGGAGTATAGGGGAACTACTACTTCTCGTGATTTGGAAGTAATACTTGTATTAATGTATCCCAAATTGCATTTGCCCTTTTTGCAACTGTATTGCATTGTTGGCTCATATTTTGCCTGTTGCCCACAATGACTCCAAGGCCTTTTAATTTTTCAGTTCTGTTGAGCCATGTGTTCCCTATCAATGCATCTGGTTTCTTTTTCCTAGGAAATCTTATTTAATTGTGCATGCCTTGTGTGAGATACCAGTAGATTAGCACATTGTTCCTTCTGTGGGGGTATCAGCAGGAAAGTACTTTTGGATCATGTGGACAAATTAGGTCCACTAGGATGTCCACTTATGAATCAATAGTAAAGAGGAAATGCATCACCATGATAATGATAATGATTTGTAGATATATATATATATATATATATATATATGCACAAATTATATAATTTAATAGAAAGAAAGAAATACACTATATATCACCATAGTGTTGAAGACTGTGATCTGAGATCCTACCCCATTTTTGTTTTTCATTGATGAACCCCATTGACAAAGATCAGGTTATAGTTGTGTTCCATATGAGCATCTTTATATTTTTAAGAAATATATTATGCAGCAGAAGCAGTGCTATTTCATCATTTTAGTTCTTAACACTTCCCATCCCATGCAACTGGGGCTGATAACAGGATGCTAAAAACAATGTGATAAAGTAACAAATTAATACTTCTTACAAAACCAGGAAGGTCCTACAGCACTTTCACTAATTGCTCTGGCTCAAATTTTGACAAGCCGCCAGAGGAAAAGAGTTCTTTTCTAAGAACACTTCTTAGTACTGTAGCTGTTTGGATTAATTTAATGTACAGGTGGTACAATGCAATCCTCTTTCTATAAATTGGCTGTCTGCCAATTTAGTCAACCTTTCTGAAACATGAAAGAACTACTTTTAGAACTGTAGATGTGAAACTGTTTGGGGCTTTATAGGTCAAAATCAACACCTTGAATAGAGTGCAGATTGGAAAAAGGAGCCAGTACAAATGATGCATCCTGAGTAAGTCAAACATCTATGAACTTCAGAGATGGGCCTCTGAACCTACTGAGGTTTCTAAACTCATTTTCAAAAGCAATCCTTTGGGCCCCTAATGAACCTTTACTGGAATTGGTGCCTTTTCATTTGTTCATTAAAAATGTGAAGTTAGGGGAGAGCAGAGAGTTGGTACCCAGTACACCAACATCATTACAGATGCAGTTCTGTAAGCAAGCTATGCATGCTAGGGCAAAAAATAATGCTGGATTTATATGCTGATAAGATCTGAGTTGTCTGTAAATTCCTTTCCTTTCCTTTCCTTTCCTTTCCTTTCCTTTCCTTTCCTTTCGATTCATCAGAATTTGGGGAGAAGGTGCAGTAGTGGTAGTTGGTAGTGGGAGAGGATGTGAAAGTTTCAAGGCTGCTTATTGCAGTTTCTCTCATGCAGAGCATGAGCACCTGCCTGCCCTGGAAGGACTGCAAGGGTTTTCAGGAAGGGAGAGGAGCCAGTCCTTGACCCAGTAAGGAAGCATTGGGAAAAATGATCTGCTCAGCTGGAGCATCTGCACCATTTGTTCCATTAAGCATTATGAGATGCCCCAAGGCTGGAGTCAGGAGGTTTACTGGAAAGGAGGGACAGAAGGGAAGTTTCCAGTTTGCATGTGGCTCTTTACATGGGCAGAGTCTTCTTCAACTTACAAAGAAGGCTACTTAGAATTCGTATTGTTCTGTAAGCTGTTGAGTTTCAGTAAACTAAGTGCATTTCAAAGGATTGTCTTGAGAAAGAAGACGGGACCAATTCGAGGCAGTATGCCAGTTGTTCAGAAATAGATATGTGTGAATCAGAAAAATTTGAGCTCATTGAAATTATCCAACTATCCAGCTTTTTGATTCTTCCTTGAAGCTCATTTCATCTCTAGTCCATCTGAGATTTTTGTTGTTGTTGTTTCCCTTTTGCAGGAAAATCCATCCATATTTTTGTGCTTATATCAAGTGTGTAGATCCTTGAAATGACAGATTCTTCTTCCATAGAGTAAGGAATATTTGTGCAAATTTTGCAAAGGTATGCATTTCTTCATGTGCATTTTTCCAATAATGTAGTAATGCACACATACCAGTGAGCACTCTTGTATTCTGTTTGGTTCTTCAATCACATTGCAAGCTCAGAAATGTGCAGACTTCAACTGCAGATTCCACTGATTTTTTGTTTTGTTTATTCTGTAAGATGCAAACTGAGTAAATCCAGATCAAAAATGGACAGAACTGCATTTCCATTCATCTCTACACAGAACATTTTCTGGTTGACTACTATGGAACAGAATGCTAGACTAGATAGGTCTTTGTTTGATTTAGTCAGTATTAATGTTCCTATTGGAATAATTTGATTCTCTTATGATTTTCAGGCAGAAGAAGATGAAAGGAAGAATTGTGTGAGGGATGTTGTGTGATCTTTAATCTGCTTTATAATCTTCATCTGGAGGGTTCATTTTTGTGCTCCTATTCTATTGAACACTGGTTTAGTTAATTCTGTTGCTTTGGGCTATAAGTCTTGTTTCCAAACATTGCTCTGGTTCATGATCTCCTCCCCATCTTTTTTGTAAATAAACTTACCATCTACCATATTTGAACATGCCTGATTTATCCCAGTTGGTGTTGGTACAAGACCAGAACTTCCTCCTTGGTGCTTGCTGCTGCTCACTGTTTCAGGGCAATGTTCCTTGTTTCATCATCTTTATGGGTGCCCTTTAAAAGTCTAGGAGTCCCTGGATCATGCTAAGTTGGAAGTATTGGGTGTTAGCTGGTCTGAAGCTTAATCCAATCCAATCATTTCCTTTAAGGAACAGCCAGGACTTAGGACACCCACTTCCTCCCTTAACACAGATTAAATGGTCAATTTGTGAGGCTGCAAGAAAGGACATATAATCACCACTTTCACACGCATGCTGAGGACTGTTGCCACATATAAGCAAGCTTGAAGGGCTTTAAATAAATGTAAACAAACAAAACAAATTTCACTCCTACAGGATTTTCTTTGGAGTCCACACTTGGGGTGTGCAAGAATACTGAAAAGGGTTGAAAATCCAATTATTTTTCCTAAACCTGCTTCCTGAATTCCTATTCCTTGGCCCTACAGTGGCACTGACTTGCTGTGGTGTGAGATGAGCCACCTTGTGGATATCTGTCCCTAAAATAAGCTGCAATTTGTGGATTAAAAACAAAACAAAAGAAAAGAAAAAAAGAAAAATCTTATGGAATTGATGCAAATATGTGCAAACCTTAGGAAACTGGCACAATGTCCTTAACTTTTTAAGATGTGCATATTGGAGCCCATTTTAAAGATAGAATTCTGACCCCTTCCCACCCCTTCCTAACTTGGTCCGTTTCCAATCATTGGACTGGAGCAGGGAAGGAAAGCTATTAAGCTCAAATGAACCATATTACCTAGCACATTCCTAATCTGCACCCATCAGTAAATACCCCTTTCTTTGTTTAAACTTAATTAACAGTTTCTTGAAATGCTTTGGCACATGCAAAAGGGAATGGAATTACCTTTGAAATTAAATTTTGAAGGCTGACCAGTTGAAAGAAGTATTGATGACACTGAGGGATTTCTTAAGCTTTCACTCAAGTTAGCACCAGCCAGATGATGCAGAAAATGGCAGTGGTCCAAACAGTAATAATGGCCACCTCTGCCATTTCTTATTAAATATGTTATATAGGCTACTATATATATTAAGTATTTTTCTTTTGTCTTTATTACGCTTTGTGATACTTTCTTATGCCTCTGTAAGAATATTGGGTTTTGTAGTGATTTATTGCAAGCCTCCTTCAGAATATCAATTTTTAAAATACAATAAAACAACAGGTAACCACTGAGCTTGTCCGAACTACTTAACACGATCTGTATAATTGGCACAGCAGTAAATTCAATGGAATGTTGCCTTGTGCAGGGCAGGTTCCTCTTACTCCAGGTCAAATTGAATTGCCTTCCCATAATTCCCAGTAAATTGTTATGAAGGCAATAAATATGCATGTGAAGAGCTGTGTGGATATTCAGCTGTCCTTAGTTGTTTGTACACCACATGACTGTTGCTAAATAATGTACAATTAGCCAAGGGTACAAAGTACTAAATAAATAAAGGAGATGCTGCTGGATCCAGTATATCTAAGCCATCCTAACCTCCTGCAGCCTTCAGTTAGTTCTGCATGTGGTAGTCTTTCTGAAAATTCTTAGTGGAGTTTGAAAATGACCCTACTAAATTAGGCAGCTAATACATACACTCTTGACTGTGTCAGCATCTGAGACTAGTGTTCTCATGGTAATAGACTATGCTTTGGCTAGGGGGAGTCAGGTTAGATTAACTGGCCATCTTGTTACCCACCGTCAACATCCCCAGACACATCCAGAGCAGTTATGATGTGCATATCTATTGGTTTGGAGGGAAGTGGACACCCTAATGCCATGTCACCTTGCAGGTAAAAAAGCCAGTCACAATCAAGTGCTGCATACATTGTTTCTTTTCATGCATCCTTTCATTTGATCTGTGCCCACCTTTCCATCAAAGAAAATGGTGCCAAAGGCAGCTAAACATTATTGGTATTACACTTTTACATTCAAAAAGAAAGATAAAAACAATAGTGACAATTCACTAAAATTGAAAATTTACTTTTGGTAATTGCCCAGGAACCATGTCTTAACTATGTGCCAGTCACAGCCATCTGATCAGCCCTCTGGGGTGTGTGTGTGTGGGGGGGGGGGCAGGTCCTTAAGCATTCAGCATTGCAGCCCAGTGTAGTAACTATTTATAGCATCTGTCTTTTCTGACTTAGCCAGGTCCTTCCACAGCCAAGTTATGTAGAACAATCTCTTTACAATGCAATGAAAAGGGAGGAAGAAGAGAAGTGGGTTGTTCCACCAGTGTTATAATGCAGTAGGGATTTAGATAAGAGCTCATAGCTAAATGAAAGCGATACCTCAGCTTACAATGAACACTGGCATGTAGTTGAAAATAGCAGCAGCCTTCTCCATTTGCAACAAATAGTAAAAGCTGCCACCATCCTGATGGCCTGACATCATGAATTTCCTCTCCCCCACTGGCTGTCCCATCACCGACTGCTGCTGATAGACATAGGATGTATGAGAAATTTGTTTCAGTTCTTTTCTGATCAGAATTTACTCACTTTGCCCCTTCTAGATTGATCATGGACCTGGACACAATCTGCCATCAAATTCATATATTTCTGAGCATGAAGTGTAATTCACGGACCCACCACAAAAATATGTTTTCCATGTGAAAAATACACATGAAAATGTATATTTCTGAAAAATGCCAACCCATATGCTTTAATCAATGGGAAAAAATGGATACATTTTGAAGACTCACACAACTGATACACATGAAAGATATGTATGAACATATAGATTTTCATGTGAAATAAAACAGAGCTCTCAATCCAGTTTGGAACTGAGTAAGAATGAACTTCAAACTGGAATTCAGAGAACTTCAGAGAACTTTGGTGAGTTCTGCAGATTCATACATCCCTAGATGGATGAGGGCAGCAACACAAAATTAAATAATGCTATGAAGGAATATGTAAGCTTCATTACATGTTTTAGAGGCAGGGAGGGGAAGAGGAGGACACTACACAGAGGCATGAATCTCAGTGCCAAATCTGCTATAATTGTTATTGATTCAGGGTGCTCTGAATAAACATGTAGCTGTGTGGTGGCAGAATAAGGAAAATGCTGCATTCTGAGATGGATTTGAACATATTGTCATGTGTATAGATGCAATAAAGTTGCCCAAGGATAAATTTCATAACAATATAAATTCTGCAGCAACTAAGTTATCACCTACAGAGAGTTTATGAGGGAGGGAGGGAAGGAGGGAGGGAAGGAGGGAGAGATGGTGAAGGAAGAGGCTGTGGGTATTAGTTCATTATTTATCTTCGACCATCAACCTTCTGTAAGAAGGGAGAAGCAGCTGCCCAGTCAGAGCAGGTATGTAATCTGATTGATGTTTCATAAGTGGCTTTCAAAAACTTGACTGAGCATGAAATCTCATCGTTAACGTTTATGTCTTGAGTGAGTAGGGAAAAGAGGGAGAAAAAAGCAGGATCATGAGAGAATAAAAAGGGTAACTGAAGCAGAGAAAAATATGGTTACATTATAACCAAATACTGATAAAGGGAAGGCACCCAACTATGGTGGTTCAAGTAGACTTCAAGGACGATTCACTGGATTCAGACAAAAAATTTAACAATTCGTACCTCTCTCAGTATGAACACACCTACCCGAACATTTCTGATTAGTATATATGTGTTGCTTTATACTTTGAGATCCTTAAATTTAGGAGGCTGATTGCATGGCTTAATTAGTGTTGGGGTAAATACCTCTACTCAGATTCATTATTGGGCTCCACAAGACAAATTCTTAGTACCACCCAAATGTGAGTGCAAACCTGGTTTTCTGCTTATGCCTATTATCTGCTTCAGGGGGATGGCCAGAGAAAGGGAAATGCAACTTATTTTTCAGGTATATCTCCTTCTACCACATGCATACATACATATATATGAGAATGATGCTGACAGACATTTAGCCAGGTATTGCCATTTCAGTTTTAAAACAGATCAATCAATTGGTTATTCTTTTGCAGGTTATGTGAATTGGCATATGAGAAAGCTTAACCTTTTAAATAAATTAATCTAAAAATTGGAAATACTATTTATGCTAATTATTACTAGAAGTACTACTTCCAAATCATATAAAACATTATTTGCCTTCTATCCTTTTACTCACTGTACTCATTGGTAAGGGCTCAACTTGAGCATTGTGTCCAGTTCTGATCATCAGAGTTTTAAAAAGATGCAGATAAATTAGAAAAGTTTCAGAAGAGGATATCAGAGATGATCAGGGAACTGGAAGCAAAGCCCTTTAAGTAGATATCTGAAGAATGAGCTGTGTTTAGCCTTGAGAACAGAAGAATGAAGAAAGGTGATAGCACTCATAATCACTTCAAAATACTTGACGCACCAGTTTCTTTTCCCGTTCACCCTAGAGTGCAGGACATGGAATAATGGGCTCAAGGCAGAGGAAGCCAGATTATGGCTGAATATCAGGAAAACCTTCTGGACTCTTCGAACAAGACAACAATGGGACTTTTTACCTAGAGAGATTGTGGGTCCTTCCACACTGGATGCATTCAGAATGAGCTGTCCAGGAATCTGTTAGGGAGGCTTTAGCTTAGACTCCTGCATTAAGCAGGAGTTTGGACCCAACAGCCTATTAGTCCCTTCCAATTTTAATATTCTAGAATTCTATGGTTCTATAAACAGGTTAAAAACTGAAAAATGCACACATTTTCTTGGCCTACCACCACAATGACATCAATGAAGTCCTAATCTTTGCCCAAGGATAGATAAAAGAATATGAACAATGAGAAGTGCCTTGGCAGTATGAGGTAAACAAGGACAAATAAAGTCACTGTGAATAATTTGTTTACTCTTGGCTTCATTGTGTATAGATCAGAGGTTGGCAACTTATATACACACAGACAGGCTTGGAGATAGATTCTTGATGCAAGTGCTTATTAAAAACCTGGGAGTTGTGCTTATAATTTGTAACTAAATTTATAATCTTGATTTTGAATAATGTGGGAACAGTGTGTCCTGAAGAAAGAAGGAAAAAGGAATCCCATTAACTTGTTCCTTAGGGGGAGGAGGCCCAGTTAGCTATACAGTGCATCTAGCAATGCCTCCATTGACTTGGAGATTCACTTGGCAAAAGGGACTTGATTAAAAATTACACAACACTTTGGGATGTCTCCTGAAATGAACTTCTTGCTTTACATGTCTGTGCCTTAACACACAAATAGTTTCACTGCTCCAGTTTTAGAAGTATAAAATGCATGCTGTAACTGCTAGTTAGAGTGAAACAGGAAAAAGCATGTCTATTAAGTCACCCTGTAAACCATTATTAGTGTATATCCCTGTGTACAAATCAAACGGTGTGAAAGTCTCTGTGGCCCTCCATCTTTGGGAATTTCTGATATGGGCATTGTTTTTAATCTAGTTCTTTAATCTTGTGGAGGAAATGATCCTATGGCCCCTAGGCTGAGTTTGGATTCCCACCACTGAGATAGTGTACCAATTTCAGCTGTGCTGCAGGAACAGAAACGTATGCCTGAATAGGAGTTAAAGAGGGATTGCAGGGCAGTAAAGGAAGAAATCTGGAGAACCAGGATATGAACTATCCTTATCTTCTCCTGTGAAAAACTATTCCTAGTGAGACAAAAATGACCATCTAGCAAAAATACCGACTGGGAGGAGCAGAGATGTAAAGATTGTATCTGTCACCTGACCCACATCAAGACACCCTTCCTTGGATGAATCTGGAAACTTAATGCTAATTTCGATGGGATTGCATCCTTACATACTTAGTGCAAAAAATTCATGCATACAGTTTGAATGATTCTTCAGTCCAGCAGAATTTGTTATTTTAATTTCTAGCCATGCTGAAAATGTTAAACAAGACAATCTCCAGATTCAAGGCATACTGAAATACTTGCCCGCGGTATTGATTGTTGTTGTTAGTCGCGAAGTCATGTCCGACACATCACAACCCATGGACAACATTCCTCCAGGCCTTCCTGTTCTCCACCATCCCCCAGAGTCCACTTAAGCTCACACCAACTGCTTCAGTGACTCCATCTAGCCACCTCATTCTTTACCATCCCCTTCTTCTTTTGCCGTCAATTTCCCAGCATTAGGCTCTTCTTCAGGGAGTCCTTCCTTCCCATCAGCTGGCCAAAGTATTTGAGTTTCATCTTCAGTATCTGACATTCTAAAGAGCAGTCAGGGTTGATGTCCTCTAGGACTGACTGATTTGATCACCTTGCAGTCCAAGGGACTCGCAGGAGCCTTCTCCAGCACCACATTCAGAGCATCAGTTCTTCAGCACTCAGCCTTCCTTATGGTCCAGCTTTCACAGCCATACATTGCAACTGGGAAAACCATAGCCTTGACTATACACCCTTTTGTTGGCAGAGTGTTGTCTCTGCTTTTTAGTATGCTGTCTAGATTTGCCATAGCTCTCCTCCCCAGGAGCAAGCGTCTTTTAATTTCTTGGCTGCAGTCCCCATCTGCGGTGATCTTGGAGCCCAGGAAAATATAATCTGTCACTACCTCCATTTCTTCCCCATCTATTTGCAGTGAGAGGACTGGATGCCATGATCTTAATTTTCTTAATGTTGAGTTTCAAGTCAACTTTTGTGCTCTCCTCCTTCACCCGCATCAAGAGGCTCTTTAGTTGCTCTTCATTTTCTGCCATGAGAGTGGTAGCATCTGCATATCTGAGGTTGTTGATATTTCTGCCAGCAATCTTAATTCCAACTTGTGATTCATTTGGCCCCGCCTGTCATTTTGGAGATTGTATCCCAGTACTGCTTTTCCTACACTTTTGTTGACTATGAAGGCTACTCCATTTCTTCTGAGAGATTCTTCCCTGCAGTGGTATACCTGATGGTCATCTAATTAACTTCACCCATTCCTGTTCATTTTAGTTCACTGATTCCTAAGATGTCGATGTTCAGTCTTGTCATCTCTTGTTTGACCATTCAGCTTGCCTTGATTCATAGATCTTATATTCCAGGTTCCTATGGAGTATAGATCTTTACAGCATCGGACTCTCCTTTTACCACCAGATACATTTGCAACTGAGTGTCCTTTCGGCTTTCACCCAGTTGCTTCATTCTTTCTGGCGCTACTAGTTCTAGCCCTCTGCTCTTCCCCAGAAGTATATTGGACATTTTCTGACCTCAAGGGATCATCTTCCAGTATCATATGTTTTTGCCTTTTGGTACAGTCCATGGGGTTTTCGTGGCAAAGATACTGGAGTGGGTAGCCGTTTCCTTCTCCAGTGGATCATGTTTTGTCAGAGCTCTCTGCTATGACCTGTCCGTCTTGAGTGGCCCTGCATGGCATAGCTCATAGCTTCATTGAGCTATGCAAGCCCCTTCTCCACAATAAGACAGTGATCCATGAAGTAGCAGTATTGATTATGGAAGCCAAATTCCAATAAACAAAGGCTGCTGCATGAGGCATAGAATAGGGAAAGTGCTTGCACATCATGCACATGGGGATGTATTCCTGGCAAGCATCTTGTGAACACTGGATGTGCATGCCAGGAACTCTGACCCATTGACATGTCAAAGTGAATTAGAGTCCAGGGACCCAAGCCCAGGGAATCTATGGATTCCTCTCTGTAAGACAGATTCATCATGACTCCCTACTCTGAAGGCCAAGCAAACACCTTCACCTCCTCACAGCTAGCATGGAAAGAACTCCACTGGCTGCCTCCTCGCACAATATAAATGCACCTTGGAGAAGAGAAAAAAGGGGTGTTGAGGGGGTCTGGAGGTAAGGAAACTGGGGTCAAGGCCTTACACAGATTCCCATCACTGTCCAAACTTCCTTCCCACCCCACTCTTGAAAGTTTATCTGTTTTTATTGTTGTTTTAATGATTGTAAGCCATCCCAAGATGGTATGAATAAGGGACGGCATACAAGCATTTTAAATAAATAAATAAATATCAGGGTGTGGGGCACAGCGGTAGTGGGAACTGCTGCCACCAAGTCATTTGATGACAGTGGTAGAGGGAACAGGACTTTGTGGTAAGACTTTCTAAAGCACACATGCATACACTGAAAATCTTCTAAGGGTGAAGTTCTTTAGGCAGAAACAGGCCTTACAACTCCCAGCTTTCTCCAGCTAGTCATGCTTGCTGGTGCATGTTGAAAGTTCTAGGATTTTTTCTCCCTATGTGAACATGCACAGACCTGTAGCTTAATACATTTTAGTTATTTGTGCACTCAAGCCAAGAAATTACCAAAATCTTTTGTCAGCCATTATTAGAAATACAAGTCTTCTAATTCACCAATTCTGATCATATTTAGTTTACTTGGACCATGTAAAAATTCTCAATCTCTTTGGAACTAATCTGAGCCAAAAGCATGATAATAACCCACCCCCTGAGTAAGAAAGGAAGAATTAAAATCAGAATGCATATATTGGGGGATGGAGGACAGGATGCAAATATTCAAACTGAAATTTGGCCAAATCACATTTCTCTGTTTTGAAAGTAACACACCAAGAAATGAAAGGCTGAATAAATAATTAGAAAAGGAAAAATGATCAAATGCTTTGCTATTATCTCTCACTTCCAGAAGCAAAGCACATTCTCAAAGAACATAGAAGACTGCTGTTTTATGGAATTTGGGTCTAGTTTTTGACTCAAGAAAAATACCTCAATGTATCCAAATGCTTATCTGACAGAAAAGGCATCTAGGATTTCATACATTGAAATCCTAGGTACATTCTTTCTGAGATACACATTTGGATATTTAGGAGTAATTTTGGGGAGTATTGACTACATAGATGAGTTTCATTAAAAAAAATCCATATCTTTTCAGGACTTTTCAGAAGTAAGAGCCACTGAGTTCCATAGGGATTATTCCTAGTTAAATGGCAGCTGGATTGCAGCCTTGTGAAAGTAAGAAAGTCCTGTTGAAAACCCTGGGGCATAGTTATTATACAAATATTTGTATGCTGCTTTCCAATCAAATCATCAAGATGGTGTTATATTTTATAACAATATGACAATAAATAATCAGTGCTCAACAATGCAATGCAGCATTATGCATTGTATTTTGAGATAAAATATGCATTTAAATGTGCTTTGTAAGATTTTATTTTTAAACTCTATCACATATTAATGTGGAAAAGAACCAGAATGGATACCCTAGTGAACAAACAGTTCTTAAATATTGTAGATTAACTGGTGGATCTCCCCAGATGTTCAGCTTCACCTTTGTGCCCTGTCAATGATCATGGAGTGATAGGTGAAGGTGAACTTTCTGGCCACTGTCTACAGTAAAGAGTCTTTATGGGACTTGAACTGGTAATACACCTAAGAGTTCCAGAGACTCAATGGACTATGGCCCATGAAGGTACCCTTTCACATTTAAAGCTGTGTTCATTAGGTGTGGACAGCCATTTTGGTATTTCCAGCTTCTCTGGCTCTATCAGCCAAACTTAGTAAGACCTGAACATCTTCAGTCCTTGTTAATCAACACAGCTGGGACCCTATATTACTCAACAATATGCCTAGGCATGGTTCCAATTATCTGTGTTTGCTGAATAATTATTAGTCATGTTTGCCAGTTATAACTTCACCTTGGTTTACCAAACCAACCCAGTAAGATTTGTTTTTCTGGGATGTTGCTCTTCTAGACTAACCTAGTAAATGCAGGAGAAGAAAAGAAATTAACAATTTTGCACAGTGATGCAAAATTTGCTATTTGATCATAGATTTGGTATCCTAGTTACATATATTTCTTCTTCCATGTTTTAACATTTTTATTATTATTAGCATTATTCCTACCATAACACTCTTGCAGGAATGCAGAATTGATGAAGCTCTCCTTTTTTCCCTTGAATTATCTCTCCTATTATTTTTCAGAAAAATATAATTTGATACATATTTGGTATTCCTGAAGAATATATATCAAACATCCATATCTCATTATGCAAAATATGTCTCTTAAATGGTGACCTTTTAAATACTATTAGTTTTACTAATTTGATTGTCTCCCAGATCTTCATTACCCAGCCTTTTTTGTAGGATATGTGCATACTATTACAAATGTCAATCTAGAAGCTGGCAACAAATATAAAATAGGCTCATAATTTTCTTCCGGTATTTCATATTTTATGTAACTTAATAGGTAAATTGAAGGTTAATGCAATTCCTACATTTCATTGATTCTTGCAGATACTGCATTCCTACTACAGGGGGGTAAAATCATCTTTAACATCATTACAAAATCAACATTAGTTTCATTCCAGCATCAGCATTTCCCATTCACTCTATTATATATTTTACAGATTTCTATAGGAACAAAACCTACTGTGTCACTATTCCAAATTAATTTTTCCTTAGACTTCAGCAATGTAAGATTTTGGAACTGATTATTAAAAAAAAAATCCAAACTTCATCTGTTTCATAGTGGTTAGTGTGTGAGACTAGGAATCGGGAGATCTACTTTCTAGTCCCCACTTGGCCATTCATTATGTGAGCTTTGGCCAGTCAAGGTTTCTTAGCCTAACATATCTAGGATCCATTTAGATACCAGGAAGCACTTCCTGACAGTTAGGACCCGAGAGTATGGAATGGGCTTGTGAGGCCCCATTGGTGAGGGTGTTCAAAGATAGGCTGGACATGCACATGGTGGGCATGTCATGAATGGAGACGGCTGGAGCTGGGGGGTCAGACTAGATGGCCCGGGAGTCCCCTTCTGACTCGCTCTGTTTCTATCTCATAGGGTTGTTTTTAGGATAAAATAGAGAAGAGGGGAGGAATAAAAGAAAGGAAGGGATGATGATGATGATGATACAATTCAGTGTTTTCTTCCCTTTCACCAGATAGCTTTTGATCCAGGTTCTCACACCCCAGTGCTTTCCAACTGAGTGAGATGACGGCTGGGTGGTGGGGGTTGTGGCCCCACATGTATGAAAAGCACCATGTTAGAAAAGTCCATTTTAGGCCCCCTAGAGTCCAGTGTATTTAGGATATGGGAAACACTATCGGAAGGATTTTATCTAAAAACTCCATCATTTTTTTAAAATTCTCTTGATCCACTCCTCTTTTGTACATTCAAGGATCTCCTCGCCAGCTACATAGAAAAGGCTACATGAGTATGTCTTTCTGCATATCTACTCTGCTGTCCTTCCACCCCTGCCCAGAATGAAATTTTATACTGTTGATTAACTCTAATCAGTTCAGACTGTAAAGGCAACTTCTTTAACCTTGGGAGTGCAAAAGGTGGTATATCAGAAGTTGACTGAGGTCTGTATTTATCCCATGTTGCTTAAGAACAATAAAAAACTGGTGTGTGTGCATGTGCGTGTGTGTGGATGATAGACAGACAGAGTAACAGCACAGTAATTGTTCCATGATAAACATTCCAGTTTCAATCACTAGCTGTGATATTAACTGATTACCAGTATTGGCAGTTTGGAATGCTGGATGAACAAAACACCTAGGAAGAAAAATGTTGGAGGTGTGCTTGGTAGAGAACTTAAGAGATGCCCTCCAGGTTCAGGTCACATGGACTTAAGATTGACTGCAACTATAGTGGATCCAGGGCCTCCATGCTGCTCTGCAGTCGTGCTGCTTGAAACTTCTATCTCCCCCTCCGTCCCTCCTTCTGTCCCTCTATATACACACATGCACACACACATGCATACACAGTTGCCTTTTGACATTAACCATATAATAAATACAAAGGAAGCCTGCTATGCAGTTGTTAATCTGACTTTCAAACGCAGGCTGGAATGAGTCTGGATAATAGTTTTGACTGGAAATGCAATCCTTTTCTATACTTAGTGCCCAGATGCTCAGTGCCATATCTGATTATCGTCTTAAGCATGTATATATCAAGGCCTCTTCAGAGGCTCATTGAAGTATAATGAATGCATAAGAGAGGCAGTAGCAGCATAGCAGCAGGCTCTGCCCCAACCTACATCTCTAGACAGCCCCCATATATGCAGCACTTATAATTAAAAATGGACAAATCAATCACAGCCTGATTCATGTAAGTGCAGTTCAATAATTTTGTAGCCCTAAACTGGCTTAACCAGAGGTAATTCCCATTACATTCAGTGAGACTTGCACCCTAGGGAATGTGTTAGTATTGCAGGCTAGATGTACTTAAGTCTGGAGCTGTGCTTTCTAGCAGTTCCAGGCAACTAGACCCTGTTTTTTAAAAAAGAAAAAAATGTGTCCCAAAGGCTGACTAGATATTAACTGCCTGAAGCAGAAAGTGTGGCTCCCACAGCACATGTGGGAAATGGATCCTGAAATACCAGCTGGGAGAGATGCTATAACACTACTTTCAGTGTGATTGTACAGAAAAAAAATACAATTCTAGTGAAAGGGATAACATGTCATCATGCGCTATCTCTCCCATGGGCCATTTCTGGACCCATTTTCAATGCATACAGCTGTAGCTGCATTTTCGAGCAGCTCCAGGCAGCTAGTACCAGTCACAAAAATGTCAAAGAAATGCTGAAAGTCAGGGCACCTTGGAAACTTCAATGGCAGAGTAGTTTCCAAGGCAGGCCATGATCGCATTCACATTTTAGTTTGAGAGAAAAAGCCACAGTTCAGATGTATTTGCCTTGGATTTCAAATTCACTGAGTTCGTCCACTATCCACAAGTTGGAATTAAGATTGCTGGCAGAAATATCAACATCCTCAGATATGCAGATGATACCACTCTAATGGCAGAAAGTGAAGAGCAACTAAAGAGCCTCTTGGTGAGGGTAAAAGTGGAGAGCGCAGAAGCTGTCTTGAGACTTAACATTGAGAAAACTAAGATCAGGGCATCTGGTCCTTTCATTTACTGAAAAATACATGGGGAAGAAATGGAGATAGTGACAGATTTTAATTTTTTGGGCTCCAAGATCACCACAGACGGGGACTGCAGCCAAGAAATTAAAAGACACTTGCTCCTTGGGAGGAAAGCTATGGCAAATCTAGATAGCATACTAAAAAGCAGAGGCATTACCCTGCCAACAAAAGTTCATATAGTCAAAGCTCTGTTTTTTTCAGTTGTAATGTATGGCTGTGAGAATTGGACCATAAGGAAGGCTGAGTGATGAAGAATTGATGCTTTTGAATTGTCCCTTGGACTGAAAAGTGATCAGATAAGTCAATCCTAAAGGAAATCAACCCTGACTGTTCTTTACAAGGTCAGGTACTAAAGCTGAAGCTCAAAAACTTAGGTCACCTAATGAGAAAGAAGACACATTGGAAAAAACCCAGATGCTGGTAATGACTGAAGGCAAATGGATAAGGGGACAGCAGAGGTTGAGGTGGCTGGATGGTGTCACTGGATATGTTGATATGGGGTTGGGTGTATTCCAAGGTGCAGAAAAGGAGAACCTGGAGGAATGTTGTCCATGGGGTCACAAAGAGTTGGGCACGACTTAGCGACTGAACAACAAATAGATTGGAAGCAGGGTGTGCCTCCATAATCTTCTCCCCCATGTTTATTCATGATATACTCACAGACATTTTTACTAGAATTCATGTTAAAGAACAATGTTTGTGTCCTAAAAGGATATGATCCATGGCACACTAAGAAGATTTCTGACTTTGCAACAGCCTGGGTTCATCTTTTTGTCCCCTTCCCCAGACATCCTTTCAATCATTGCTTACCTACTTCTAAGCTTTTGGAGATCTTATAGAATTCCCCAGAGATTTCATGTTCTCTCTCTCTCTCTGTCTCTCTCTCTGTGCTTTCATTTTTAAACCATTTTGCCTACTTAGGCAAAGAGAAAAACAACAATAGGAAAAATACTAGAATGAACTATTGCAAGATAAAGCTTTTCTAACAAAATGGGATTCTTCAAGCTGAATAGAAATGTGGAAGAGAGAAAAGCAAAAGGGGTGTTAGAAGACAAAGAAAAAAACAAGAAGCTTTCCACCATTTAGGAGGTTCAGAAAGATTTTCTTCTGAAAATCTCTTGAACTACAAGCACAAACATGAATGTGCATTGACTGGAAGGCATCCAGGTGCTTCAGTAACATAAACACTATTGTCACAACAAAGGGTGCTCTGGAAAGCTGATAGGAGTAATGAGATAATTCACAAAATGGCCTCTTTCTTAGGGGTCAAATTCTCCAATAATATTGAGGGTAATTCATGAAAGGATATGCAAACATCTGCACTGCATTTGTCCATTATAAACTTTCAATGCTTCTTGAAAACCATTCTTGTTTACAAATTCCTTCCCTGGTCTGTGATAAACTGTGACACTGTTTGGTTTTATCATCATTTTTGCTGTTTTTTTAAAAAATAATAATTATTTTTATATTTAGCTTTCTGTTTTAGTGGGATTGATACAGAAGTTTTTATAGAATAAATGCAAATAAATGCATAAATCAACCTGATACATCCTGATACATTCAAAATCAAAGAGAAAGATTGACACCGTGAGCAAAATTGTAAGTAAATGCTTCTTAGGATTAAAATTTGGTTGGTCTATCAGGGCCCACAGACCAGCAGTTAGTTATCTGTGCTGTGAGGAATAATAATAATAAAACCTCCAAATATGGCTGCCTTCTATTCCCCCATTAAATTTGGAGGACTACTGTAGCCTGAATCTGTAAGCAAAAGGAAATAAAGCAAGACTTTAGCTCCAACTGAGACGTTTTCATTATTGAATAAACTCATGCAGGCATTTCCTTCTTGCTTAGCATATTCCAACAGGCAGGACTGACTACAGACATTAGCTTGGCAAAGCCCTCTTTTGCCAACAGCAGAATAGGACTGCTGGCTAGCTGGCAGGTTAGTCAATTATAGGGGTCTTCTCTGGCAACAGTGGCCCAGTGGCTGCAGAGAGGGAGCTGTGAAAGTCAACACAACACTGCGCTGTACAATCACCATGGAAACAAGAATGGACAAAGCCTCTTGCAACTGGTGACCAGCAAGAGGGGATGCTTTCCCATTAGTTTAGCATTTAATGTATAAAAGTTTACAATTTCAAACAAGGCAGGGATGCCGGAGAAATCATCAACAACTGCTCAGAACAACACAACAGAGAGTTCCTGCTGTCCTCCTCACCTACTCAGGGAGAAGAAAACTTTCCAAGGTTTCACAAAGCCTGATTGGAGTCCAGAGGCACTGTCATGCAGGCCAGGCCAGTCAAGGAATCAAGCTCTCTGCCAGACCTGCAGCCATTGTGCTGCCTGTCTTTTTAATTCTGTGAAGGTGGAGGAAAGTTATTAAGTTCTTCTCTGCAATGCAAAAGTGATGTTCTGTCATACATGCTGGGAAGTCACTGACTTCACCTACAGTGAACGTTGTTGGATGGCCTGTGGACAGACTGGTTCATAGTTTTATCTTTGGTGAGATAGCCAGCAGTTCCATAGTTGTGTAACATGTTTGCTGATTGCTGCCAGGAATTCGTCCAATTTAGGCTGCAAGTAACTCCTAAAACTATGTTTTTTTGCTTTTGGACCTATTGATTCTAGATACTTGCTTAAGGACATTCTTAAGCACTGCTATGTAGCAGTGATGTTGCATTCATAGTATATAACTGGAAGTCGCCAATTAAATAGCAGTGGGTTGAAACATTTTTTGAGCTTTGATTATATGCAATATATAGCAAGGGCAACAAGCAAGGGATTCCAGTCTTTTAAAAGAAACTCTAGAAGGATAGAAGCTGTTCATCTTCTCTATGTAGTCTGTTCTGATCTAGTCAAGTATAGGAAGATTTGTCTGTGTCTATGCATATTTCATACAATGATTTGGCTACATAATTCACAGAACCAAATTTTCTAAATACTTAGCAAGCTTCTCCTTGGGGTGCTTTTAAGATAAAGCATTTCTGAAGAGGTTTATGACTGAGGATGTGCAACACTAGGAATTTTCTTCTATTTTAGCTAATAGAATTTCAGAAAATCTCCTGTTGGATAAGCAGTGGTAGACTGTAGCAGGTTTCCCCCCAATCCTAGAAATGTTTGCACATTTTTTCCAGGTCCCACCATTGTGCAAATTGAATTTTTGGCTTCCTTTTCCTTTCCTTTCCTTTCCTTTCCTTTCCTTTCCTTTCCTTTCCTTTCCTTGCTTCCTCCCGCCCCTTTTTTGTGGCTTTTGACATTTGCAAATTGGGATCATATTATTTTCATCCTCTTGGTATTTTTCAACTGTGCAAGGGCATGGATTCTCTTGTCTTATGTGTAGTCTTGCCTTGCTAATTTTCTTGTGTCAACCAGAGCACTGAAAGTGGGTGGCATAGAAAGAAACTAACAAGACAAGACTGCATTTAGGCCCATTTCCACACCAGAGAATAATAATAGCAAGATGAATCCATTTGCACAGTTCAGAACTACAGAAAAAGGAGAATAAGCACACCAAATATGGAGGGGGGTGTATTTCCCATTTGGCAATGGAATCTTCTCACTGTTAATATTAAGCTGACCCTTGCCAATGTCTTCTTTCCTTTCAGCACCTCCTGGAGTGTTTAGCAAGTTTTGAAA
This sequence comes from Varanus komodoensis, assembly GCF_004798865.1. NCBI lineage: Eukaryota > Metazoa > Chordata > Lepidosauria > Squamata > Varanidae > Varanus > Varanus komodoensis. Next base: position 40,042,485 of record NW_025335941.1, read on the forward strand.
GGACAGCTATTGGTTTCTCTATTGTCGCAGATTCTTCTTGGAGCAGTTATTCCTGTTGCACAAAATTCGCTTCTGTTTCCTGCCCAGACTTAAATTTGCACAAATTTAGAGATTCAGAAATAAATGAAGGGACAATTTGCCCATCTTCTAACTTTGTGCAAAGTTAAAGTCCAACACTTTTCTGCTGCTTCCTTTCAACACAAAATCAGCTGCCTGAAGTAGCCACCTGGCTATGTTTGCAACCAGCCCACACAGCATCATGGGACTCTTAGAAGCAGGTGAGGGTGAGTCTATGGAATACCAATCATCAGGACATGCCTAGATGTGCCCTCACAATATAGCATGCTCTTTGCATTAAAAAAGACATTTTGCATGGCATCCTGAACATGCTGATCTTAGATCCTTGTCTATTGTTGTGGTGCACCACTCTTTATATGCTCAAAGTTATTTGAGGAAAAAGGACAATAAAAAGAAATCTAGTAACAACCTAATAGCTATATTACTTGATCTAAAGTTACCTTCATGTTTTATCAGCCTAAAACACATAGAATCATCCTGGGTACAGATTTAAAAACACTGGTTGTCATTCTGTATGAACTCATAGGGAATCCAAAGGCTTTTTACATGAAGAGGACTTAATTTAAGTCTTTCATTTCAATGAGTGCACTCTATATAAGACTAATATTTTATACTATCCCATGCTTTTGTTTGGTTTTGTTTTCTTTGTTTTCCCCATTGTAAGAAACTGAGTGTCCCAGCCCCTAGTCAAGAATGTCTGAGTTAAGAACAATCCCTACTTATGAATGAGCAAAGGCTCCTTGCTTATGAATGAGTAAAACTTGTCCTCAGGCAGCAAGCAAGTGCCTGTGGGCATCAGACAGTGAGTGGGGTGGGAAGGAGTCTCATCTCCATCATCATCCAGTTAATGTTAGGCTTACTGTTAGCTAAAACAGTGTAAATCAGGTAATGCTATTTATTATTATTTAAATGGCTTTATTATTAAGCACAAATCTGATTATATTGTTTTATTGTATTATTTTATTGATTTTACTTGAATTGTTTTGTTTATTCAATTTATATGTCATCCCACTAGCCATGGGCTCTCTGGGTAACTTACATCATGTTAAAATCAGGAACAATGCAAAACGATACAAAGCACTATATAACACTCACAACTATGGAAGACCAATAATAAAACCTGTGAATAAGTTAACATAGTTTAATAAAGCCAAAATACAGAAAATAGAATTAATAAAATAATAAATTTTCTCTCCGTCTGTCTGTCTGTCTCTCTCTCTGCATGTGCGTTTGTGTGTAAACTCCAAAAACAGAAGATAAACCATTAAATTTAGCAAATAAATATTTCACATTTGAAAATCATGTCACATTGGCAGCAGAATGAAATATCATTATTAAAATAAGAATTTGCCCATTAACATAACTTTATTAAAAATAAGAATTCACCTATTAAAACAATGGTTAAAAATAAGTTTTAGATGGCGCCTGAATGCCAAAAGAGTGAGTGCCAGCCAGACCTTGAGTGGAACTGAATTCCAGAGTTTGCGTGCTATGGAGCAGTACAGCCTCCTTCTTGCCAGCTCTGTGCTCACTTCACTAGGGGTAGGGATGGGGAGGAGAAAGACTGCAGTGAGCGGTCTGGTACATATGGAATTGTGTTAATAGTTGTTGACGTACGCACTGCAAGCTGCCTAGAAAGCCTCATGTGTGGCATACAAATGAAGTAAATAAACAAATAAACAAACCTTTAATATTTTTTTGCTAATTTTCTGGTTTATTTAAACTGTTTTAAAAACTGTACTGTATAATTACAGATAGATTCTCTCTCTGTCTCTTTCTCTAGTACCTGTAGTTACTTTATTATTAATGTATTATTACCATTATTATTAAAATTTTACATTTTGTTTAAGATGCTTTAGTGTATACAGAAGTGTTTCTTAATAGCTTTAGATGTTTTTATATGCACGATCCAACTTAGATACAGATTCAACTTAAAGACTATAACTTGGTCTTAACCCAGGGGCAGGTGCATCCCTTTATTCATGCACTTATCTCCATAAAAGATTTATTCACTCAAGGCAGGATCCTTCCCAAAATAGGATTAGAGAATAAAACATTATTCAGCATGTGAAGAGATGTAAACGTTTCTGTTTGGCTAGTATTAGTGTCCTGTAATAGCAGTTGGTTGGACCTGATGGCCTTCCAGACCCTTCTAACTCTACTATTCTATGGTTCTATGATTCTATGACAGCAAGATGTTAGTTCAGGCTGGGTACATGCACACTAATTCACTCACTCACTCACTCACTCACTCTCTCTTTCTCTCTCTCTCTCTCTCTCTCACACACACACACACACACACAGAGAGAGAGAGAGAGAGAGAGAGAGAGAGAGATTGAGGGAGAGAGAGAACATGCACACCTGCTGACTTTATAGAGTCACACTAAGTGTCACAAAGAAATTGACAGCAAAGGTCCATTTTGATATTCAAAAGGCTGAACGGTAAATTAGTGGTTTAAAATGTCATAGATTCACATAATCTTTTTAGTGAGAGCAATTCTCTCAAAGATTCTTTTCTCCAGGGTGCATGTCCATATATTTTAAATATGTATGTGCCATTCTAATGCATCACAGGCAGATGAGAGGGATAACGAGGTGAGATTTCTTATGACTGCATGCTGTACTGCATCATCTACTGCTAGCATTGGAGCCATCTTGGCCACTGTAGGCCAGGATACCAAGAGGACAACTGTTCAGCCCTTTCTGCTTTACATTGGATGAAAACTATATAAAATAAAATTCTGAAAAGAGAATACATCTTTTGTTTTTCCAAACTCATGTAATTCATTTTAATGTACAAAATGGAGTTTGATCAACACACTGCCCATTTTTGCCTGCTTAAGACAAGACACTTTATGACACTTTAGTAACATGCAACAGTTGCAGAAATATGTGCAGCCAATTAGGGATGGGCAAACAAGCTCAGTGCACCTTGTTTCTTGTGTTCCATTGTACTCTTTTCCAGTTACTCTGAACAGGAAAAGTACATGCTTTGAGCAGGGGAAGCATAAATTTTGAAGTGCACCATGGAAACATGCATTCCTTCCCCATTCCCCCACCAAAAAGGGAAGGGAAGGGAAGGGAAACATGATAACAGATTAAAGCCTTCACAAACACTTTCCAAAAATACCTCTCTTGCTTGGATTCATGTGCGGGCTTCAGGAATGAGACATGTTCTTGTATATCCTTACAGAGACTTGCAGGGAAAGCCATGTACTTGGGTCTAGAATTTGTTTCCATGAGAAATGGCGACTGATTTGCACACCACTTCCTGTGTGCATGCTACTTAGAAATTGGCAGCAGAACGAAAGGTTCTCAGGCCAGATGTAATCGTGAAAATTAGCTTTACTTTTGGAAGGAAAGATCCCATGGCCCATAGAAATTATTTGTGTTAAAATATAGAATAATGTAGATTCCCAGGTCCAACACCAGAGATGGTGCTTTGACCTTAGTGCTGGGAGGTGGACCTCTGATTGCCCTCTCCCCATCTCCTTGCATCCAGCATAGAAAGGGCAATGCTGGATGCTCTTTGAGATCAGGAAAGTCACCTCCGTAACAGGGGAATGGGTCTGGAGGAAGGGAGTTGGGAAGGGAGGGAATGAAGCAGATTGTAGTGGCAAGTATATGAGGTATCCTGCTGCAACCTTGCTCCCTGCTTCTTCAAGATGCCATTGTTAGACATCCAAAACCAGATATCTCATTAAAATACAGAGCAGGAGGAATGGAGAAGTGAACACCACTCAGCATTGCATAAGTGTGGGCTTCTGAGTTTGGAGGCTTTTGCTCAATTTGATAGGATCATACCCTTAAGGGTTTTTCCTTGTGATTATTAACTGTGTATAATAAATGAACAGAGCAGGCCTGTAAGGGCATCCCAGAGGCACTGAATAACATAGATTCCCAGGTCCAACATCAGAAATGGTGCTTTGACCTTAGTGTTGGGAAGTGGACATGAATATTGCATATTGCAGATTTTCCATTCCTGAGGCTATAAACACAGCAACAACTTCGGAGGAGTATTCTAAGTAGTTATTTCTTCCTGTCCTCCTGCTTCCCCAACACACATAACCACTCTCACAGCTGCCATGGAAAGCCCTGTGGAGACTTCTCTTTTGAGATCACAACATTAATCTCTGGAGTGAGCCAAGGAGAAAGGAGAATGGCAGACTGGTGGGAGGGAAGAAAACAGATATGAATCTGTTGATCCACAAGGCTCTCCATTGCCATTCTTTCCAGTGGAATCAGTTGGATGGGCTAAAAGATGGTAAAACCTCTGTTCCACCCCCTTCCTGCCCTGCCTGGCTCTTGCTAGACAGAGTGGCCCTAGGATATTATGTACATTGGGTAGACAGAGGGCCCTAGGATATTATGTACAGTTCCAGCTATATTTATTTGTACTGTAGAGATAATAACATTTTCAATTAAACAATATGATTAAACAATATGGGATGCATTGTGTATTGATGGCAAAATAATCTTGAGCACATTTTTTGAATTATACGTTATGCTCCCACAGCCCATCACGATAATTAGTGGTGTATGGTCTTAGATTAGAATTCTAGCTAAATGTTCACGTTCTGCAGTTAAAAGCATTGATTAACAATGACAATTACTTGATCACTTCCCTTAAACCATAAACACAAAACACACGACATATAAGAAGAATGAATCATTAGGTACATTAGAAATTGAATTGATTAAGGGAGGTATCTAATATGCAATACTCATCATAAACGTATTTGTCCTGCAAAGCTTTTCCAGTGAACTGTCATGTGTACAGAGAGCTCTTGGCTTGCTCATGCATTTTAACCAAAACAACAGGAAATCATGTGCCCTGTTCCATGGACTGAGCTGAAGAGAACAATGACTTTCTGAGGCAGAAAAGTTGTATGTCCATATCAAATCCCCAACAACCATAAGACATTAGAGCCAGTGTGGCATAGTGGTTGAGAACATGGAGCTCAGACTCTGAAGGCTGGGTTCTAGTCTCTGCTCTGCCATGGAGCTAACAGGGTGACTTTGGGCCAGTCACAGACTCTCAGCCCAAACTACATGACAGGGCTGTTGTTGTGGGGAGAAGATTGAGAGGAGGAGGAGAATTGTGTCAGCCACCTTGAGTTCCTTGAAAGGAAAAGAGCCAGGATAGAATATAAACAAACAGCTGAATTGGATTGCTTCCATGGAAGAAGCCGCATAGAGCTGAAAGAAGCTATTTGAAAAACACATGTACAGTGTCCATAAGTCATACCAGTTAAAGGTAGAGGGAGACAGTTGCTCATCCACAGTCAAGTAGCTCATCCATCTGTCCATTGTGAGACCCTTTAACTCATGCCACTACTGTCTGCCTTAGCATAAACCTCTTGTGCACAAAAAACCAAGTATAATGTAGCAAAGAAAAGAGCACTAACAAAAATAGCTCACTGCTTCTCCTTTGGGAATGGAATAAAAGATCTCTCCAGTACTTGGGGATATCAGAGAAAACAGCACTATTTACTTTGGGTTTCTGTTCATGCCTGAATTTTTCAGCCTCCAAGTTGTTCTGCTATACATTCCCCATCAGCTGTGTGCTTTTCCTAATCTGTGCTGTTCTTCCTGTCACTTTACACACTTTTGTGCATTGGCATCTGTGAACAGATTGCTGCTATTGCCAACACAGAGGAAACATGTCCAAGTCGCATACAAATACACGAGAGAGGAAAAGAGAGAGAGAGAGAAAGCGAGCGTGAGAGAGATTCTCCTTGCTGTTTGACTATTTTATACTATAGGAATTCCTCTTGGAGCATCTTGCTGTAAGTTTAATGACAGATAGTTCAGACAGCGCAGTGGCCTTATTCCCATCTGACTACCTGGGAAATAGGCAGGGTTAAGTCAGGTAAATAGTTGTGCTCTGCATATGCAGCAGTCTTACCAGTATGAACTGGACTGTCGCACAGAGATGGAAACAGCACACAACTTCTGTGATAAAGGCAGTATTTAGGGAGCCATACATATGATAGAAGTCATGGTGGCAACATAATCTTCATAGAAGGACCAGTGCACAATCCAGGCAATACAGGATAGCAGATAGCTTCTATGTTTGCACTAGGGATTGATGATGTTTCAGTTTCTTCCATATATACTTTTCAAAATCCTAAATACGTTCTTTTCCAACTTTAAGACCTTTATGTAATTTGACAAAATTAAAACAATTTTTTCTTCATCCATACCAGAAAAAATGCAATAGGTATAGCTATTCCCAACACAAATGGAATGCTGATGCACAGTTGTTAAAGATGAGGAACTTGTCAAAAAAAGAGAGAGGGAAACCCTGATTTCATACTTACATGGTTAAATGCACAGGGATTAAATGCAAAATTTTAAAGAACAAAGTCTGCGCCTGAATAAATGAATATTTCAGTTTCAGTTTCACCATATATATCAAGTTGCTTTTGTCCTGAACATAAAGAACTTTCAAAGTTTAGTACATTGATATCAAAAGCAAACTAAGATGGAACTCTCATACATTTCTAGTTTGCACAGTTCCTATAGTAAGGAGCTCCAAACACAGAGTACTGTGGTGCAGTTCCTACAGCTCCTGCAAAGCAGTCTTCTAGGCAGTTTATTGTATGCTAATATTTTCTGGGGGTGGAGGTTAGGGTTAGGGTTAGAGTTAGGGTTACGGAGGTCACATCTTCGCTGGGTAACAGTATATTCTTGCCTGGAAAACTGACAAACTCCAACTGAATGCTTGGAATCACAGATCACTCTGCTGTTGTGCTTCGCACACCCCAGCTTTCAGAAGACTACCTTTAAACACTTGCACACAAACAAGCAAATGCACAGACAGTGAGCAAGACAGACAGAAAAACAGAGAGAGATGCAAATGTTTTGCATCTCTTTCACCATGGATGTGCTTCCATACAACTCCTGCACAGTGTAAACACGTGGTATAATTTGTGTATCCTCTCCATAAGGCTACCAACTGTTCAATCTACCCCTGGACCTGGACCTTTTACAGCAGCTTGATCAGCAGAAATGAACAGGAATGTTTATGTGCATGCTGAGAAAAAAAATCACATGCTTATTTCTACAGGTCAAATACACACAGTTTTTTGAGATGAACAGATCCACATGAGAAACTCTTCAAAGCTGCGTTATCAACAAGATCACTTCCTAACAACTTTCAAAAGCGGTCAGCCAGGCAGTTAAGTTCTTGTTGCAGCTGCTGTTTTCCCAGTCATTTGACAACCTTCCCTATTATACTCATTGACAAAATGGAGCCTTAGGAATCATGAGTTCTGAAGAAGGGGATAGGCTTGACAAACTGTGTAACAGAAGCATCTTAGAGCTGCCAAGTGCTTGTCTCAGTAATGCAGGTTTTAAAATTTAAAATGTAAAGCTGTGTATCTGCCAGAAAAATAAAATATGAAGCAAGGCATTCTGCATAACTGAACCAAGAGAAATATTGGATTTCCAAAAGAGCCCAATGGAGGGAATGCACAGCCATTTCTGTCCTTAGCTAGGCATGCATTTCAAGATATACTGACCCACAAAACACCCAAAGAGTTTATGGCTCAGCAGAGATTTCGTCTTACATTTCCATGGCCAAATCTATCAGTCCAGAGTATTTGTCTCCGAAAATCAACCAATTGCAAAGAAAGTGTGAACAAAGGGAGTACAATGTGAAATTGCAGGTGTACCAAGCACATGTGCAAAGGACTGGAAACAGAGAGGAAAAGCTACAAAAAGGGAAGTAAACAATTTGCATTAAGGAAGTAAACAGTTTGCATCACTGAATACCCCAGAATTTTGGTAGGGGACCTACAGGCCTCAGCATTCTGCTCCATCTGGCCATTTCTAAAGATGGATTAGCAAATTAATGTAAGCAGAGCATAAAGTTGCTGACTGTGGTGGCGCGAGTCACCTTGGGCCTCATCAGCATTGCTAAACATTGCCCATAACCTTTCCATTATCACTCTGGGCCTGCACAGCACCAAGACCCAACTGCTCCAATAATTTCAATTACTTTCCCTGACAAATTTTATGTTTCATGTATTTTACTGGCCTGATAATTATGATTTCTCTCATTTCTCGCTATCGAGCTTAATGGGTTCCAGCACGAGTGTGCAGTTTAAGAAATGAAGTTCCACTTGAATTCACAAGTTATTATCTACTTTCGTTAATGGAATTGGAAAAAAAGAGAAAGAGTGGGAAAGAGATAAAGGATGAGTAAGAAGTGTGAGGAGGAGGAGGAGGAGAAGAGGAAGAAGAAAGTGCACATACAGCACACATAGAGAGGGAGAAGGAGGAGATGGAAGAGGAAGAAAGGAGACAGGAAAAACATAAGTCAGCAATAGGGTGAGGAGAAGAAAAAAAGGAATAAAGTAATAACTGTGACGAAGATGAAGCACAAAGAGGACAGGAGGCAACAAAGGTGTGTGGTAAAGACCTAAATTCTCAGAAAGCAAAGTGCAAAATAAAGAAATAAACACACATAAGACACATCATGTGTGCAACTTTCCCATATGTAATTAGTGAAAAAAAAATCACTTCAGAAAATGACAGCTTAGAAGTTAAATCATAGTATCTTTTCCCCACCTAGCCAGAAATGTTGCTAAGGGTTCACTCTGTGCATATCCAGCTTCTTGGCGTGTGTGTGTGTGTGTGTGTGTGTGTGTGTGTGTGTGTTGGCATGTGCACATGTGTGAGTTCTTTATTTAACTTTGAATAAGGTGCTTTGATGATTAGCTTTGTTGCTGCTTCTTTCCATTTAATTTTTTTAATAGTTCTAACATTTCAGTATTTTAGCACTGCATCTATCATTTTGTTGTTAATTTATTGTGTTTTTGTCTTTGTTTTATTATTATAGAGCATCCTGAGGTTTTTGTGTTGTTTTGTTTTATACACGTCTTTTGATCTTAATCTATTTGTCTCTCTATTGATATTAGTGAATGGATTGCTATCTGATGTGTTAATTTGATGCTTCCTGTTCTTCCCTATGTTACTAGCCATCCATTGCCATCATCATTTTGTTTTATATTTTGTTTGAGTTTGCTTTCCCCATAGTGTCATCTGTTTGCAATATATGGCACACTGGAGTTTTTTGAGTAAATATTTTATTTATGGATCCTGTTATGACATAATTATGTGATCTAGAAATACTGTTGTAATTTGATCCCTGTAGTTCCCATTACATACAGGCTTCATTGTCCGCCACGTAACCATTATGGGACGTTTTGCTAATTTGTATGCAATCTAAAAAAATTTTGCAATAAAATGACAGTTGCATGAATATCTACATTTTCTAGATTATTCTACTTGCACTTCAATATTTCTACAGGAAAAAACCCCTCAATGCTTAAAAAAGAAGAGCTTCCAGAAAAAGCCTATTTCTCTCAGTTATGGAGATAATGGCAAGATAAAGATGGCCTGGCAAGAAGACACTCTGTCCTGAGACCATCTGTTGTTTTTGACTCTACAATGGTCTGGACTTTACCTTGGCCATTGGCCATGTTTGCACAAAATGAATGAGTTGTAGAAAAGCTAAGCTAATGGGCACAATTCATTTACTTCTTGCTAGTGTGACCACTAAACAAACACTGGTTTGTTTGTTTGTTTGTTCATTCGTTCGTTCGTTCGTTTTTGCAAGCCATCCTAGTTGGGTATTCTCTGGCTCATTCTACACAGGCAATCCAGGAAACAAAGAAACAAAACAAAGAAACTGGATTTGGCCAAAGGCTGAGACAAGTCAGGCCCGCTTGGACCATTGATGATGCATCCTAAGGTGAAACATGTTTCTGTTTGAAGTAACCCAGAACCAAAGCTAGGGCCTGAATGACGTTTTGGAAAGGCAGGGACTGCATGCCCAAAATAGTGCATTTTGCTTTAATTTCATTAAATACTGACTGGGGTAGGTGGAACACACACGAGAGAGAGAGAGAGAGAGAGAGAGAGAGAGAGAGAGAGAGAGAGAGGGAGAGAGATTGTGAGGTCTCTGCATTCAGAGATCCTGATAAAGACCCTGGCTTTGGAAGAGTGAATTTCAATTCCAACAGGCCAACAATAATAAAATAAAATAGGACTTGAATTAGATTTCAATAACTATAAATCCCTACTCCTTGCACCTGTAGGTTTCTTGCCATGAGGAACTTCTGTGTTGTATGCTATTTTCATGCAAAATGACTCCAAAAATTGGAAAGTGGAAGGGGAAGAAAATGACCCCCTTACTTTGGGATTTCCATTCCACATAAGCCACTGCACTCATCCCTCTGAAGCTTTGTAGTTTTCTTGCTTAGGGCCACTTCTATGCTGCTGATCATTTTCAGAAGAACTGACCAGAAGGAACATATGGGAATATGCATGTATTTTGTTTTAGATACCCTCAAAAAAAAAAAAAAAAGGCAAAGTCTACTTTTGCACAAAATTCTGTATAAGTATTCAATTGAAGCTTGTCAGGTTTCATCCTGGCAGAAGAGGCAACTGTCCCTACAAATCCCACCCAGTTCTGCCAATTCTTTTAAAAATTTATCAGGAGTTCCCTTTGTGTGTGTGCCAAGGTAGTAAGGTTCACAGACCCACTGAGGGGTACAGTTTGCACCCACCTAGAGTTATAGGACTGAGAAAACATTCCCTGAATGCCTTGTTCAGACACTCACAGAGGAGCTGGAAGCAAAATCAAAGCAAGACTCTTGCAAGGCCTTGGAGATTTTCAGGTAGGTCTTGCTAGCCGGGACTACTACACAGGCCTACAAGGGCAATAGGAAGATGCTTCCAGCAAGGAGTGGAGTGTTGAGGAGGTGTATGCATTGTTCAAGTGTCTTTGATTTTGTGGCTTGAAACTTCTATGAGGCTGGGAAATGGAGATTTTGGTGGTGATTCAGTTTCTGAACCAGTAGCAAGGCTGTATCCTCTGGACACGAGGATACAAAACAAGGCACTGAGACACTACCCTTGAAGAAGTACACTGTGCCTCATCCACACCAGAGTCCCTGCTGCACACTGGAAGGCCTGAGAGCTGAGGACCATGCCATCCAATACCTGAAGAGGTATGACCTGTAAAGAAGGAGTGATTGTTACGATGCTTCCGACAAATAACTTGACCTAACTCACGATGGGAATTGCTCTCAGGTGGCTCCTGCATTAGTAGCAAGGCACTTGGTGTCCCAATTGTTACAGATTCTGCTATGTTAAAATGAAATATACTTGTGGTCCTAGTTAGTCCAATGGCATGTACCTCTTCTATTCTTGGTCTGATAGCAAAGTTGTTTGATGAAGCGGCTTCTATAGAATAGTTCTGTATCCCATTTTTTATAAGCAAATAAATCATAGTACAGCAACTTCAAAGTGGTTAGGAGGGAGGAAAGGGGGATCTGAGGGGGAAAGGGGTGTGAAAAAATATTAAAACCAGTGCTACAATAATTCACAACTTGCAGGCGGAATATATAGGGTAGAAGTGAGAAGAACAGAAAAAAAGCTAGCTCTTTACAAGCATTTCTACGGATAGAACAGCATCCTTCAAGGGAAACAAATTCTTCTGGAGGCATCTGATTGACAGATTCTCCCTGTCTCATCAGCTCAGGCACATCCCCTGGAGCTATCACATTAAGGGCCTGTGTGATTTCCTGCGGAGCCTGTGATCAGTTGCTGGAGAGCAGAGTTAAAGCCTCTTGGGAGTGGAAAGAAAAGTGATCACTCATAGGCTCTATATGCTAGGAAGGGGAAGGAGGGAAGTAAAACTAAACAGCCTACTCTAAAGGCAAATACATTTGTTGCAAATGGACATTTATTTGTTAATGTTTTAGAATTCTTGCTTTAATCAAAATCTAGGAAGGGTCTTACTCTGCTTGAGTTATGTTTTTAATGAATTGTGTATGTAACCATCTACATTTTCATATACACATAATGTTGCTGGATAATGTGGCTTTCCTCCCTCTTCCCCGCCCTCTTAAAATGTAACTGTGGGTTTTATAGGATTGTTACAATAAAACCTCCTTTGATTTAAAATAAAAACTAGCTACCTCCTGAGAATCACTAGTGTAACATCCTACTGAAAATGGTATTGCTTCTAAACCTAATCCATCTAATCTAATCCATTTTGCTTGTACACAAAATAAGCTTTCTGGTTTTGGTTTTGGTTTTGTCTTTTTGTTTAAAACATCAAATCATGATAGGGTTTTTCATCTTTATGTAACTCATGGGAAGGGAGAGGAGGAATCATTTTATTTTGTTTAGTCACACAGCAATTTTAATGTGTTCTTGACTGTACTACCTGATCAGCACGATGATCATGAAAACTGTTTCCCAAAATTCAGCTGAAGGTGATTAGTGAGCAAAACAAAACAATGAAAACACCTGCTCCCATGTGTGCCTAGGTGTATACCACAAGGTGACTGCAGGGGACATGAAGGTTGCTTTCAAACTCCTACCCCTGCCCTCCATGGGCTAGACCTCTGCCACTGTAGAAATGTACAGTGTTCACAAACAGGTGAGGGCTTTTGCAGACACTGGAAATTGCAATGGTGTGGCAACGGGCACATGTGGCTTGTGGACCATGTGTTACATGAATGAGTCTTGCAGAGCTGTATGGGTCTGAGTAGACACATATATAATTGCACTAGGATTTGAATCTCAGGACCAGTTGTGAAACCTGGCCAAGCTGGAACCCCATTCCAACCCTCTGGAAACAGCTAGACTTGGGGGAAGGGTAATATTTTCCTTTTCCATCATTTTTGATATTCAGAGGTTTCCTGGTTTTTTTTCTCCATTCTAAAAGCCTGAAATGCTAGTTAGAAAAGCCTTGTTCTGGTCTGTTTGGAAGAAAAAGACCAGTCTGGACACATGATTACACTTTAATGTAAGTACCTTCTGGCAACTAATGGTTTATCAGCATTCCTAGCTGTGTGTAGGATCTACTCACATTTAGGTAAATGCACATAGAAGTCACCTTTGGATTTTCCAGTTCATTATGGGCAAGGGCATAGATATTTGGGACAAGGCTGTATCCTGATTCTGATCAGGAACTAAATAGCATTCTGTTTCCACAAGCATGGATGCTTACTCACAGGATATGAAGGTATTGGTTGTGAACAACCCTTGTTTTTCCAAGGAATATGGGCAAGAGGAACCTGTGATCCACTGGATATTGGACTTCAGCTTTCATAAGCCTCAGCTGGTATGTCTAAAGACCAAAGATGGTACAAGTTATAGTCCGGAAGGCCACAAATTTCCAACTGCAGATTATAGTTTCTGAAAATTGTGGTTTCTATTTAATTTCTTGTCTAATAATCATTGGATTTTTAAGAATTCTCCTACACAAAATAATATTCAGAGTAAAATTATCACAAAACATGTTAAAATACCCTTTTATCTGATTTTTTTTCACTTGGTTATATGCACCATGTTGCCATCTTGACATTAAGACATGGGTGGGCAATTTGAGGTGTTTTGGACTGATAGCCCTACCCACAATTGCCAGTGATGAGGAATCACAGGAGTTGTAGGCAAAAACAGCTGGAAGAGTGGGCAAGGGATAGACTATACAGTTTCAGATGCATTTAAGTAACAGAAGATGCAGTAAATGAAAGACAGTCTATACTGTCTTCAGTATCAGTGCCAGAATGTCTATACAGATCTGCTGGGGAACTTGGGTGGGAGGGTGCTGTTGCACTGATGTTCTGCTAGCTGGATAGGATGCTGGACAAGATGGATCCTTGGTGTGATCCATCATGGCTCTCCTTATGTTCTTATAGCATTGTCTGCTTGTTATTTGTGCTATTGGGCTTATATGCATGTAACCGAAAACAAAGTCTGAACTACTCCCTCTGCTCAAAACCCAAGGACCTTAAATATGCAGCACAAGGATGAGTGTTCATTATAGCAAGACCCTAGGTGAGTCACTTAATCTTCCTGTGCTTCATCTCCCCATCCGAAAGAACAGGGATGCTATTTACTTACTTGGCAAAGGCATTGTGCATCTTAATTTCATTCGTGTTTCTGAGTAACCCTGAAAACCTTAGGTGGTTGTTGCTCTAGTGGGGTGTTATTATCACCTAAAGGAATGCTTAAAAAGGAAAGCTTTCCCCCATGAAGAAAGTGCTGAGTGAAAGCAGAGAAGCTGGGCTTTCGAACTTTGTTTTTAAGCTCTTCTGATTTGACTCGAATCATCACTATTATAAAACACATTGTTTTGCAGCCCAGATGATCTTGCAGAACATCATGCACAGCCCAGATGCAGAGGAACTACAAAATACTTTAAAGGCAGAGTTTTCTTGTTGAATCTTTAGGTATCAGTAGCCAACTGACACATTGCTTACTGGTGCATCTGTTATTCCTCCCAATTGTTGACCTCTATATTGCTGGACAGTTTCCATCGAGCTCCAAAGTCAAGAATGAGGACATGGTTCAGACCATTGAGTTGAGGTGAGCACCCTCTCCCTCCAGATGAATTTTGGACTGAAGCCCAGACTTTTCATGGCCTCAAACTATTTTCACAAAGCCTCATTCCCTGCTTTAGCATTATCTGGAACTCTATCCTCCCCATCATCACCCTGTGCAAGTATGTATGCTTAACTGGAGGTGAAGGGTTGGTGAGTGCCAGAAATATCTGAAGGAACAGCTCCATACACACCTACATGAACCTTAAGATAGTCTATGGTCCTCCTTTTCTGGGAGCCACCTTCAAAAGAAGCAAGGAAGGTGGCCCAAGGAGAGAGGCCTCCGCAGTTGTGGTGGCCTGACTGTGGAATTCACTCCCGAGAGGTATGCCTGGTGCTGACCCTTTACACATTTCAGCAGCAGGCTAAAATCTTATTTGCCTGGTATTTTAACTGGCAAAGATGATGTACTATTTTATATTGGTTTTTATTCATATTTTCATTGGCACTACTGTGGATTAATTATTATTTTGGTGATATGTAAATTACTGCTGTAGCTATTTAATTTTGGTGGCCAATTGGTGTCTTATTTGATACCAGATTTACTTATATTATGTAATGTTTTATATGGCTTTTTTCCTGTTGTACATAGTTCAACCACAGTGTGTTTGATTGAATAGAATATAAAAATTTAAATAAATAAATAAAATAATGTTAAGGAAGACCGTAGTAGGGACCATGACCCTTTGGCAATTGATGTAGTATTATTCACCTTAGAGGTGGATAATACTTAGATAATTAATTATTATTATTAATTATCTAAGTATAGAATTATTATAATAATTCTATACTTAGAGGTGAATAATAGTAGTATTATAAAACTTGCAACTACAAATTGGTGAATTTCTCCAATTCAGTTCTCATATTCCTAACCTTCAAATGATTTGATTCAATTCCATATTAACAAACAAATATCACTTAAATAATATCCACAGAAAATTGGTACAAAATTTCATGCATATTTCCTCTAATATAGCATTTTGAGGCATGTTATCACCATATGCACAGATGTAACTGTGCATCCTTTTTTCCTATATGCATGCATTTGGTTCAAGCAATTTTCCCCTTATAGGAATGAATTTCTGAGCATTATCTTCACTAAAGCCTTCTTTCCTGTAGTGTCATGGCTGCAAGTGGCACTGCCAGAAGCAGTTTCCATCTCATACCTGGAAAAAGCAAAAGTGACCCAAAGCCTAGTTGCCTGCTTCCATCAATGCAAGGGGAATATCTTGCCTGTTTATTGCAAGTTATAGTCATGCCATTGATTTGGGAGGAGAAAAGGGGTTTCAATTGTTTTGCAGCTTGCATTTGAGCTCATACTTTGGAGACTAGCCATCACCTCCCCAGGAGCAAGACAAGGGCTGCGTGGGTATATGGAGTAGAACAAAAACCTATGGGGATGATTAAAGTGTGGTTCCATCTCATCACTTGTAGAATGTTCTAATGACAATATTGGAGAACCTGTGATCTAGTAATTTAATGAAATTCCCACATCCATGTATCACTATAGGGCTGCCACACAATTGTGGAAGGCTACAGGTGATTGCTTCTCCAAATGTCTGCACTTCTTATGTCTCCCGAGGACTAGCACAGGCCACCCTTCTCCCCATTAATTTGCATCTGAAGATTACACAGCACAAAGTGGCATCTCTTTTTCCCCTGCACACCGCTGAGCGCTCCCTGCTTGTCTCTTTGTGGAATTTTAAAGTGCTCTTCTGAACTGTTTCAGTGATACCTGCAGTGAGCGATACTTGGTTGTGTCCAAGCAGCAAATGAGAGCACTTGTTAATTCAAGATGGAGAGGAGGAGACAGGGGAGCTCTTATAAAGTACTAAAACACACACATACCAGACAGAACAGCAATTACAAGTAGAAAATATTTCTTTCTCTACCCCCACAGCTCCCCATTTCCATTTCCATTTATGTATTTGAAGTGGTGGAGCACCTCACATTTACATATCAAGAGAACCAGCTAACCTTTTCAGACCAACAAAGCTGTGTGTTAGACACCGGCATGCCAGTTTGCTGTATTCCAGGCACTTGGCTGTTAAATATAAATAGGATCTGAAATACTGCTAAAGTTTCCTCATTTATCATTGTCTTTTGCAAAACATTTCTACATTCTTTAGATATATCATTTACAATTTCTCTGCCTGATAGCAAAACAAACTAGATTTTCACTGCATGTGGAGCAGGGGAAGCTCCAAGTAATTGCAATAGTATAGGTCCATATAAACCTTTCTTGCACAATTTTTACAATGTTTAGCAGGGATATCAGAGCAATACCCAACTGAGTTCAAATGATTAAAAGGGTGTTAGAATTCTACGAATATAACCTGTGGGTTCTGTAGTGGATTGGCTTTTTCTGAGTTATGTGGATTTCATGTCTCCTCCCATCACTCACTCTCTCTCTCTCACACACACACACACACACACACACACACACACACACACACGGAGAAGGGTATAGCACATTTGTACAAGTGCACAAAATTATGCTAAAATCTGATTCTGTCAAAATTTGTTTTTTTAAGTTAATAGATATAAGTTAAATGCAGAGCTAGTCTAACATTCCTAAAGTTCAACATGTTCTTCTACCTGTCAGTCCAGTAAAAGGCTATATATAACAATTAACAGTAGGTCCTTTTTTTTCCTGCCAAAATGACACACATCCCGGCCTTCTGCCTGCTGTTTGTTACTTTCAATCATGGTTTGCACTGCATTGTTGGAGGGGTGAATTATTACCCAGAAAAAATAGCAACTAACCCAAACTAAATGCAGAGTCAAAGATTTATATCCCAAGACACACACCCACACAATGTGATGCAACTTCTTTTGGAGCTTACTATTGGTTAATACATTTCATATATTACATTCCCACATGCACAATTGGAGTCATGCAGCCTTCAACAAAATCCATATTTTCAAGGGATGATACATCACATTATTTCAAAAACAGCTATTTATTTATTAAAAGCTTTTGTATGCTGTCCTATTATACAAGATCTCAGGCTGTGGGGGTAAAAGTGATTGAATGATTTGCATGTTTATATGCTAATGTTAGAGAACATTATGCCTGGATTTCTCTAACTCAGTCCTTTGGGTACAGGGAAGGATGGAGTTATGAAATGGACAGGCTTCCTTCTGAAAAAGCTGTAACCTGAATTTCAGTCATTGTAACTCCCAAGCACCTGAACCTAGCCAGCAGAAACCCTGCAGGTTTCTGGAGGCACCTCTATGATAGGTGCCATTTCCAAACAACTAAAATGTGGAGGAATGTTGCACTTTTTGTATTTGGGGGACCATGGCAATGTATATTATTTTCAGATGTATGATACACGAGGAACATAAGAAATAAGTACATCCTTTTTTGGATACCTTCAAATTGTAAAGGCTGCTCATGCAGAATCCACCTGTACCTATTCATTTGAAATAGGGCAATCTTGATCCCACTGGAAGAGGCAAAAATCCCTGAAAATTTCATTCAGTTCTGCCAACAAGATGTCAACAGTTTCTATATAGATAGATCATGGGTTTTTTTGTATACTCTGTCCCTTTCTCTTTCTCTGCCTGTCTGTGTGCGTAACACACAGCACAAAAATCAGTGTGCTTTTTCCCCCCAAAATTTGGCAGGAATGATTTCCTCATAATGAGCCCTCAGCTTTTAACTAATGCTTTTGCTGTTTAAGTAGATAAGGTTCTGGGCATTTGGCCATTTTTACTTCATTCCTTTCTCTCTCTCTCTTTCTCTCTCTCTCTCTCTTTAATGCTCTCTTTCCCTTTTCATATATTTCTTAAATTCTTATATGTAGTTGGAATATTTAGAGAGCAATCCTATGGCCCCTAAACAGTACCTGAGGTGCCATAGGATATTTCAGATTCCTTGTTGTGAGGCTGGGAACCTTGAAAAGGATTCAACATAAATATCCTTGAAAAGTATGTAACTTCCAGCTAAACTTTCTGGATCTTGCTCTATATCAACTTCCAGCTAAACTTTCTGGATCTTGCCTATTTTTGCCCTGTACTAAAGTTTTCTCCATAAGTTCTTAAATAAGATTTTCTACTTTGGTCAGTTTTGGAATCTTCCTCTCTGGATCCTTTCTCCACATGGATGACATTAGGTTTTCAGCACATTAAAATTGGTAGAATTCTGCACACAGTTATGGCTGTTGCAAGTTTGTGGTAAATACTCTGATATCAATTATGTTGTGATCCAATTTATCATGCTAAAATGACTTTATGGGGAAATTCCAAATTAAAAATTAGTAAGAAAATATTTTGGTAGCAAACTTGGGTGGATGAGTTGATTTACCTTTAATCAGTTAGTGGCTGCTGATAATAAGGTTCTGGTTTGGTTTGGTCTGGTCTGGTTTGGTCTGGTCATTCTTAGCTTTGCAGTCCAAATACAATCAGCCTGCTAGGCCTCAATGGCCATGCTTCCAATTGAAATATTTTTTATAATCCATGTTTGGTCCTGTCACTTTTAGAGCTCTAGAGTCTTCCTTAGTATTGGAAGCACTTTCTGAGGCTGAGCAGTTACATCCACCTATGGCATATGCTTGTAAATACTGCAGGTGATTAAATATAACAAAAAGTTTTAAGAAAGAAAGGAATACAAACTAGACTGTCTTTCAATGTGTCACCACTTTAGCATCTATCAGGTTATCAGGTTGAGGAAAAATTCCTGTTCTGGGTATATTGGGTGCCACAACATCTCTTTAACAATGGTTTGTCTAAGTGAGCCAATTGCTGGAGATATAATTTAGCTAATACTTATTTTAATCATATATTTTAGTAATATCTAGCAGTGTCCTCTTTTGGGGAGGAAGTTATAATGTGGATATACTTTGTATTGGAACACTCTGTGATACTTACATTATGTCCTCTGAAATTATCTTTCTGCTTACTGAAATATAATGTATTGTCAGAGCAATTAGATTTTTCATAGTCTCTGACAGTTAAAAGGCAGATACTACAACATTGCAAGGATAGGCATTCACCTCCTATAATGTAATGGAGTTAAGACCTAATAATATTTTCAACATTTGATTGGGGTGCAGGTAGATGGCACTTTCAAATGTACATGGATACATACTGATAATTGGTCTCCCTTTGTCAATGTTTATGTACATTCAGGAGGTAGAACAGAGAGAGCCAGTTCAAAACCCCAGCAGCCCATGCAGAATAAGCCTGATGAAATCCATAGGAAACAGCAGAATGAGAAAGAAGATTTCACTCATAAGGGGTTGCCAGGATGCATGGCAAGAGTTGTAAATGGAGTAGAGACCGTGGAAACCACATTGCTCAAGGAACTATATGATCATCTGAATTGTTAGTTTTCAGCAAGGGATGTCTTCTGTGACATGTGAACTCAGACAGTATTTCTTTACAGACCAACACAGCTTGCCTTATTTTATATGTTTCCTGGTTTGGATTCTCAGTTTGGCTTTTCATCCTGAAAGTATTCCTTCATTCCAGGCTCTTTAATGAAATAAAACCTTTAATAAAATTTATGAAATAAGCTTTATGTGTCTCTTGGTAAAATAATTCTGACTTTTCTTATGTAATCACTGTGCACATGAACTTGCCATCCAAACCTTTGTTGTAATTCTTGTACAGAATCCATCTGTTCTGCAACCTGTAATGATATGAACCCACATTCTCACAGCTTTCAAAGTGACACAGCCAATCAATGTTGGATATCAGCCATAACTGATATTCAGATCATATTCAGTAGCTACTAGTACATCAGTGTGTGTAAAGTGTGGTATACACCCATTTGTCTCCTGATATGCCAGGTGTTTCACTTAGTAATGAACTCTACAGTATTTCCCATGAAATTGGTAGCTCCCAGGTGTTTAACGAATGGTTGGTCACTTAATGACCTGAGGCAAAGCCAAGAGAGGTTAACGTACTGACAAAGCAGACATTAACTATGGTAACAACTGTTTCCATGGGAGATCATTGCTATTATAAACCTTATTTAAAACCATAGTGCCTGCCACCATTTTTCCCATGGTTTCTTCTTTTGGAAATAAAAGTTGCCATTACTTCCAACATATTACATTAAGCGGTACAAGAAAGATCACAGGCACTGAACAGCAGTGCTTTCTGGAGCAGAACATGGTAGACCACTTTCTTAGGAAGGAAAGCAGATCAGTATTCACAAAATTATGTGCAACTTTTTCAGCTTTGGCTTCTCATGGAAAGTCTTGGTATCCTTGTTTTTTATTAACTTCTGTTCATATGGAGTTCTTATTTATTTGGACCTGAAGAAGCAGATCTGCAAACTGATGCACATTACAATAATGATGAAACAGGGATTATGTGTTGACATTTTATATGATCATAATTATGTTTATAATTATCAGCTGGAATTAGTAATGGGTGAATTTCCCTTTGCTTATTTCAGAATTACGGTCAGCAAACATCACTGTTTTCCAATGATACAAAACAAAACACAAGGTAAAATCTGAAATGAAGCAAGGCTCCTAAGTTCCGTTACAAGACATTTTACCCCACAACACATCCTTGGGAGTCCGATAAATGCCTTCTGCAGCCCTTGTTCATAGTCAGTGGCACACAGAGTGCAAAAAGCCTTGCAGCCCTTCATTCTGAAGTCTGCAATGTCCATTAGTGAGGACACAAGAAAACAAAGAAAATATTATTTTCCTTTATGGTATTCAAGGTTTACTAGAGAAAATTATAGGGTGGGAAGCAACAGCCCAATTTGGAAAAGAGCTTTGGGGGGTAAATAATAATTCATAAGCAGTTGAGTTTGACTAACAGGCCAAGTTTTTATCCCTGGACAGGCATATATGAGCTTGACAAGGATACTGCCACCACCAAAACTTCCATTCTATTTGTCTGCCTTGACCTAATGTAGAAGCATAAGCACAATTTGAGAAGGAAAAGACAACAAATTTGGCTCTGCAATCACAGGTATGCACATCATTTTAGAAACTCTGTTCAACCATGACATTGCATTGCATATTTGTGTTGTACTTAGTCTTCACTCAAAAAGAAATGTCCGTTTTTATTTGTGCATTACTGGAAGTAATACACTGTTGAGAGTTATAGGCATTCAGATGGAGCATTCTGCTCATATTCTGGTTATATGGACCCACTTTTTGTATTTCCCATCTTCACCTAGATTTCACAAGCATTTTTGCACTTACACTTTTGGAAGACGGACCCAACCAGACAGTTATTTAGGAAGGGGAGCTTGGTGTTACTTCCTTATTTGAATCCAGCCAGTCCAAGTGAGCCCTTCCAAATGGTGTGCTAATTAATAAAGGCACATACACCAGAGAAAGAATAAACCTCTGTCTAAGCAGAGAAATAATTTAACTATTGCCACTTAACAGGACACTCATTTACCTGATGGAAAGGATGTGCATTGTATTTGCATAGAAAGAGAGAGAGTCCCCTGGAGCACACTAGTTGTGCTTGAAATGTGGTTTCTTGGTATACTCAGTGGAAACCCTGCAGCCCTTTTAATATATAGCACATGGAAGGGCATTCATCCTACATTGTCCCTCTCTGCCCAGCCACTAACATAACTTCTTTTGTGCTGCCTTCTAATTATATTGGGTGAGAATGGTGAGATTGTCAATGCAGTGGTCCCCTCTGAGTAGGGATTCCCAAGTTCTCTGTGCAGTCTGAAAACTGACACAATTCATATTTCCCAGACTACTACATAAAGTGGAATGCAGTGAGCTATTGCTTTTTTCATACTTCTCCCAATTTTGGAACTGCACATCAAAATACATCTAGGAATGTATTGTTTAATTTAAACTGCATACAAAATCATGCATTCTGCAATGATAATTATGCAAAAGAAAAAATAGAATAAAATGCAATTAAAATACATTTGGTGGAACATATGTCATTTATGTATTGTATTTAAAAGGGATTTTAAGGTAGCTGTAAGGATATCAAGATGGTGAGAGCCCTGTCAACGCAGTTGTTTGCATCAAAATGACACAAATATTTCTGGATTGCAAATTGATGCAGAATTAGAATAGTATGGAATTATGAATGAATATCTGCAACAGTTACACTGACCAGAAACAGGCTGATCTATCTATTCCTGCCTTTGAGCTTCTCATGCTAGCCATGACTAAATAGTTCCCATTTAATGTTACAAATATTATGGATGCAGGTTCCTTAATTAACCCAATGCAAAAATTTCTAAATTGAAGCTTGATATCTTCCCTAGAATATATATTTTCTTCTTCAAATAAAAGGGTTGCTGAACTGCTGGCACACTCCCTTCATATCCTCTTTTGGGGCAGCATGTGTGGTCCTCTTCAAACCATCACCCATGCTCAATCTTGTTATCACATGGTTCCTGACAAAAGAGTCACAGCAAAGCATGAAAGAGTTGCAAGGATTATGTGAAGTTCAACCTATTCTTGGGCATATAATCTCTAATCTCCATCGACAAATACCCTGACAGTAGAAGCCTAGGCATAAAATAGAAAGACTCCACTCTATTCTGTTTGCTGTATTGGGGCGGGGGAAAGTGTTTGTGTGTGTTCAGATTTGACATTGAATGGTGTCAAAACTGGAGGATTTAAGAAGGCTGTATACAGTCTCTTCACAAATTTCAGAAAACAACAATAAAAGCTTATTTCTCTTTGTTGACTGACCATAAAGAACTGCTCCACAATAAAGCTTTTCAAGAATTCCGGTGATCAACAACAATGGACAGGCTACAGCAGGATCAAGGCAATAACTTTAATTAAAAATCCACAGTGCAAACTACAGTGACCTCACTATACTTGATCTTGTGTGTTTCTGCTGCACAAGCCTTCTTTTTGCTTGCCTTCAAGTGATTAACCACATGGGAAATGAATTCAGGATTGGCCAGATTTTTTCTGTGGAAGGGCTGTGGAAAACATTTCATTTGCAAATGAAAAATAAAATAATTTGTGGAAGCTAATGAAAGCAGAAAGAAAAAATGGGCAGCCATCAGATCTGGGAGAAAAGGAAACAGTTTCATGTGAACACTGGGCTCTTTGCAGCTGACTCCCTCCTCCTCCCACGCCTGTCTTGAATATGAAAAATTTATTTAATAATAAAACAGTCACACTTTGCACTTCACTGTCTCCCACCATCTCAAGATCTCAAAGGGCTTTTATAAGCTTTCAGAAATAAAGCTTTATCTCATCTCTGCCAGTTCAGTAATATTGCCCTCCTTTTAAAAATGGGGAAAAAATAAACCACAGAACTGAGATAAAGTCAAAATCTGTATATGGCAACCAAACAAGGAGAATTTACTTGGCACAGCACAGCCTCAGTCCCTTTTAGTGGGGTACATTTGGAGTGGACACACACACATAATCACACGCTCAAAAAAAGGGGGGACATTGCAACGAAATATACCAGTGGTTTCCTACCTTGCTCCCCCAGATGGTGTTAGAATGCAGTGTACATCATCCATGTCTATTGTCCATGCTGAAAGGGACTGACAGGAACTGAAATCTAACATCTGAACTCAGGACTGGATTCACTGGAGCAGAAATTAACCAAAAACAATGCTTCTTGGATTTTTCCTAAAGATGAGCTGCAATCCTATTTGTCTAAATTCCTGTTTTGTTAAGGAGTGTTGCACATGTGGATTGGATTGTTAGATCAGTTTCTGGATTTATCTTTTAATCAAAGTTTCCACAGTGTGTGTCACATTGATCATTGCCTCTGTAATGAGGTCAATGCTATTCTTGTTGGTTTTCTTCCCTAGTATCACAAACCATCAGAGTCTAGATTTTTTTTAAAGTCTGTTTTCAGAGAGTGAGAGCGAGAAAGAGCCTCTCCTCTCCTCTCCTCTCCTCTCCTCCTTCTTCTTTTGCAATGTTACCAAAGTTCATGTTTTTCTAGTTCAGAATACTAACCTCCTGTCTTGTAACTCATTGGATGCCATTTCCCTGAGGCATTCTTCTACAGCTCAGTGAAAACCAAGACAATGAAGATCTGCAGAATGTCTTTTTTAAAGTCTCATTCTGTCAAGTTCTTGTTACTAATAACAAGAACCTGAGCTAAGCAAAATGGACCCCCGCTGCAAATCTGTGTAATTAAAGTGCAAACCATATTTTAAATGGTTCAATTCTCATGGGGAGGAATGGTTCTTCTCCCATTAATCCCTGCCTGCTTTTGAACTGAGTGCTGTGGCATTCAGTTGACAAAGCTCAAGCCCACATATGACAACATTTTGATATGCATTTCAGCTACAAAAAACATTTGCTTGACTTGCATCATTTGTTGTTGCTGTTTCTTTTTGTTTCTTCTTGCATGTCATAAAATGGTTGAGTTAATGCATGTCTAACACTTTATAGAAAGAGCTGGGGAAGGTGAATCTGTGGCAACAGGACAGAAAACAAGCAGGCCAGCTTTCTCTCCTTCGTTGGGGACTTATCAGGAACAATTCACCACAGATAGGGCTCCTTTTGTCTTTACTGCTCTCAGAACACTGGCACTGGAATGAAAAGGACACTGGAGTTTACCCTGCTCATATGCTGGTCATGCCCATAATGAAAAGGCTTCCAAAGGCAGAGCTTATTCTCTGCCTACAGGTGGCTAGAGAAATATGGCATCACCTCCTGGGCACCACTGCATTGCAGCCTAAGGATGTTTTATTTGGAGAACTCCCCTCCCATTTCAGGAAGGCTTGCACAGGAGTGTTTCATGGTGAATAATGTTCGCACAATACTTTCCTGCAAACACGCTTTCATTTTGACAAGAACTATTAAATATGTTTGTGAAAAATGGAGGGGGGAAACACACCTATAAACCATATGCAGTAATTTTTAAGAATGATGTAGACATGTGCGGATCAATATTTGAACATATTGAGTGAAGTGAAAAATGCTAATTTTAATCAATTTTATTTCTTATACCAAACAAATTCAACCAGCAGCATAGGGAGACTAATTAGGTTCTGTCATATTTTCTTTTCTCTGATGAACAAAAAAGGCCAGAAGTTTGGCTAATAGGTTTCTCTGTGCTGCTAATATTTTAGCATTGAAATTGAAGTGTTGATTGCTCTCTGACATCTCGGGTGAACCAGGGACTTAGGCAGAGAACTAAGAAAATCTTTACTGAAATTATTTCTGTTAATACCTATAAACCAACAACATGAGAAACACTTAATTAAGGAAGGAAAATGTCCATAATCCATAACTGGGAAGCGAGGAACTGTTAAATGAAAAAGTAAACAGATGCTCAGACTTTATATTCCCTGCACAGTTAAAAGCAGTTAGCATAAACAGAGCTCTAAAGGGCCCGAAAACACTATGGTCACAATCCGGAACTACACTTAATAGTAACATGGGCTCTATGCTTTTTTGTATTCAAGGGTTTTCTGCTATTTTTGGTTCAGTGTCAGTCATAATTTAAATTGCTCAATGCATTCTTGTTTTCTCCTAGCTTTTAAAAGTGCTCACTGACTTGCTAATGGTTGCATATATGTGCACATATGCACATCGGCAGGAATTGAACTGGTCCCAATTTTTGAAGGAATTGTACTGGTCCCGATTTTTTGTACTTAATTTGACTTCTGGATCTAATCAGGTTAAAATTTGTGTGACTGTGCTGGTCAGTTTTGGGTGAAAGGTCAATCATTTATTTAAACTAGACTGGTCAGGGTGTATGTCCCAAAAGGCAGAGGTTTGCAGGAAGTTCAGCTGAATGTTGGGTGGACTGGCGGGGATATTGTGAAGGAAAGAGTCAACGCAACTGGAAGCAGAGAACTGGTTAAGACTAAGTTGGACTTACAGTAAGATATTTCTTGGTAAGGACCCTGCATAAAATAAGGATGCAGTCTCATTAGGGAATCTGGATACACATTCGCCCTGGATACACATTATTTTATTACCCTATTACCTATGTATGCATGTGAGTGCACATGTATGTACTCATTCAATTTTATTACTATTTATAGTAGCTATCACTATTTATTTCTTTAGTAATGCTATTAATTTTGTTCAATAAATTGTTAAACATGTCATGAATGGAGCTAGGGGTCAGACTAGATGGCCCGGGAGGTCCCTTCTCTGACTCACTCTGCTTCTTTGTTTTTATTGTTATTTCAAACTTTGTTCTCCCTTTTCTATTGGGTTAACAACCACTTGTCTAACAGCTAAACTCCACAGAACATGAAGAAAAGAACCTGGCACTCAAAGCGTATTAAGGCTGGTTCGGTGAAGGTAGCTGAGAAGTGGATGGGTGAAATATCTCTCTTGGGTGGCAGGAGAAAAGGGCCAGAGGAAGAATATGGCAAAAAAGGAGTGAGACATGGTGTTTTGAATGCTCTCCTTTCCTTTCCTTTCACAGAACAGGGAGTTTCTGGTCCATCACTAGGTGATGAATGCCTCAGTCCCACAGTAATTAGGTATTAACACTTTAGCTGTTGTAGAAAGGATAATTTCCCACTTTAGCTCAAGACCAGCCTTCTCCAATAAGGTGCCTTTTATATGCTTCTTACTGCAACAACCATCATCCCTAAACTTTGTTCATTTTGATGAGGATTGTAGGTCAAAACATCTGTAAGATTCCAGGTTACTGATCCCATGTGTTGAGCTATTAAAATGGTTTGCATGCCCAAAGGGGTATATCTAATCTAACATTCAGATTTCTTTAATGACCAGTCTGACATTCATGGGAAGAGCACAAAAGCAGTAGGATAAATACAGAAATCCCTGCCTTATGCTTCTAACATTTGTACATCAAATCTGCACAGAAACATCCAGCTTCTGTTTACCTAGCATAAGCAATGGAACACAGTAGGCCTATCCCTTCATGCATTTCAAATCCTTGATAAGACCAAATATCCTTGTGGTCAACACGTCAAATGGTAGCAACATAATAAATGTATTAATTATGCACTGCAGGAACAAGCCTGATTTTGAGTGATAGCTCTTGATTTGTGGAGGATTTGTTTGTTTCGTAATGAATTCCTTATTTATATTATGCATGTAATATATATTTTGTGCATGCAAGCAACAGGCAGTCAGCAGCATTGGGTAGCCCTGGAACAGTGCAGGGTAGGACTGCAATGGGTGGTTGCTGCATGAGAGCCAGCAGATGTGTGAGCATGGTGACCTGCTGGTGAGGTTGTGAGGGCAAAGCTAAGGGAGCAAGTGGGCCAGCAGCAGCCAGGCCATTTAAGCCAAGCTGCAGCAGCCCAGGGTGGCTCCAGCCCCAGTCGCCACACTGCACACATCTACTGCTTGGAACAAGGATCACAGGCAGCCTCATGAAAGAGATGGCGCTGAAGCAAAGAGGTCTTTTTGAGTCACATATTTCTTATTAGCTCCTTCCAGTGAGGAAGATAAAGTGTAAGAGATGGGGGATCGGAAATAACTCACACACCTTTCCATAGTTTTCCAGCTTCTCTCCATAGCAAGGGGACAAGCACTGTGCCAATGCTGTTCCTTAATCTCTATGACAGAAATGTCTGAGCATGCTGCACTGCTGATGGGAACTCAGAAAAAGGAGGTTCTGTTGAGGTATTCTGGTCAATGATTAGGGAATGTGTGTGTGTGTGTGTTTGTATGAAAGACAGACTTACAACAGAGTAATTTAAATTTAGTGGTAAATGTTTCAGTTTCTATTTTAATAGAAACCAAGATAGCAGACTGAAATGCTGGGAGAGGGATATTTCTAGGAAGAGAAACACAGATATGTGAACGCTTTAACTCTTACGAACTGCCTCCAGGTTAAGGATAGCGATACTAAGAGACCTAATAGTTTCCAGATAAACGCAGGATCCTCGGCTTGCTTAATTACTGTTTCCCATTCTCATCCCTTGCTATAGATGAAATTGAACAATAACAGAAGTGTATCATTTCTATGTGGCTGCCATTCAGGAATATGTGTATTTCATAAGTTGACCATCTATTTTTAAATCCAGTGCATTCCATCCAAAAGAATGCCTTCCTCTCCAAAGTCACAGTTGTCTTATTCATGATTTTAATTAGCAGCTTGTATGTGTCAGTGTTCAGGATTATAGTCTTTGTCTGCCTGTTACTTTCTCATTTGATTTGAGGAAATCTATCACAAAAATTCTTTAGTCAAGCTGTTCCACAGATGACGAAATAAGAACTTAATACTGTGTGTTGGCATGTAATACTTCCCTTGGTGAATATTTTCATGCTGTTCTACAATATCCCCTGATTTCTAAAAGTGGACTCCATCTTTGTGATTCCCTAGGAACTATATATTCTCAAATGGGGGCAGGGTGGGAGGAGAGGCTGTAGCTCTCAGGGAGGGGGATTCCAATTTAGCTGTTTCTAAATGTTCCACTTTTCATTATTCCTTGCATGTTTCCATATCCCAGCTGTTAGTCAGAATTCACATTTCAAAATCACCAAAACCAGTCCTTCCCTCCACCTCATGCACACATAAGGAGCCCCTTTCTTGTGCATATGTTGTATCTGTACCAATTTTGCTCCTGCAGCTTTGCAATCACTGATTGACACTGATCTCCGTTTTCTCTGTGGACTTAGCAGACTATCACACCCACCTGGACAGAATGTGTGGAGGAGTCATTATCTTGTCCCTCTTTTGCCCCTGCCATTGCTTCATACACTCCTCACCCCCATATCTTTTCTCCATTCTGGGCATGGACATTGATGAGTATACATTTGATAAGAAAGGCAGGATTCTGAATTCCTTAATTTAGAAATATGGAGCATATACATGCCAGCCCATGTGGCATAGTGGTGAGAGTGTTGGACTGGGACTTGAGAGATCCAGGTACTAGCACCCACTAGATCATTACTGGCTACTTTGGGACAATCACTACCTCTCAGCCTATAGGCAGAAGTAACCTCATAAGATTGTGGTTGCAAGGATAAAATGGAGAGGGTGACAACCATGTAAGCCATCCTGGTTTCCTTAGAAGATGAAAAAAGGCAGGATATAAATGTAAAGTAGTAGTAACAACAACAGCTTTCTTACAACTGCTACTGTTCTGCTTGGTTCCTCCACAATCAGGGTTGCTAGAATGCAGGGCTTCTGGTGGGCAGCTGAGAGAAGCTTCCCCTATCCCTGCATTATAGAAACAGAGTGAGTCAGAAGGGGTCTCCTGGGCCATCTAGTCTGACCCCCAGCTCCACTCATGACATGCCTACTATAAATGAATGCCACAGCATAAAATGAATGTCACAACAGTCATAGTCTTCCATTTCATTTTTAGTATTATTACTACTCCTTGTGAAAATTTGAAACTTTTACATTAGTGTGACTTTGTTCTTCTGGAATACCATTAACATGCTTCAGGGGGATCCACAGAAATCACAAAGTTTAGTAGGTTATTTCAGTACTGATTGCATTTGGGGAGTAGAGCAGCAAAAAAGAAGCAATTAATTAAATGGGTTCTAATGCTGTTTGAAGACCTCAGAATTGCTGCAGGGGATGGCTGCACAACAGGAAAGATGGGGTAAGCAGCGGGGAGAGAAGCAGCATTTCCAACACACTGTACCTTGGGTACCTTTGAGGGACAACTCCTACCACCTTGTTTCCATTCTGCATTTTCCCACCAGCACCATCAAATAACATGTGCAGTTGCTCTACTATTTTGCTCCTTAAGAGATTCAGTGATTAGCAAAGCTGGTGGGGGAATTTGTGGGGAAACAGGCAGATTAAGTTACTATTGACTGGATCTCCCATGAAATGAGAGTGAATGAACCATGGTGATTCCTTATGAAATCCTTATCCAGAAAAGCCCTGGGATTGAAGTGCAGTAGTTGCTTCAAGCAAAGAGCAAAAAAAGTCAGCCATGAACTGTAGTCAGTTTCCAGCTCTTTTCTCAGCTCAGAAGAGCGAAGCAGAAGGCAGGGGCGTGCACAAAGAAGAGGTGAAGTGAGCATCAGAAAGCTCTCTGAGATGTTTCTGGTCCATCTGCTTGCTTTGCATGGCCATTGGGCAGGAGCAGTGGGAGACTCACTATGACATCCACAACTGAAGAGGATATGCCTGATGACTAATTAGGCATTCTGTTCCTATGGCCACACACACACACACACACACACACACACACACACACAATATAATTTTAAGAAACTCTAGCAATGAGCTATTTGAGCTCAGTCCTCAGGAATTTTTGGTGTGCAAAGGATCCATCTGATGAGTGTTAGTTGCTGATCATCATTAATCTTCCACAAAGTCCTGGCTTTGATTTTCCCAGATTACCAAGAATTGGGTAATTTCAGGCAAATTTATGGGATCCTATTTCTTCATGGTCTTCACATACTCCTTCTCTCCTACATGCCTCCTTTCCTCTTTGCTGAACAACTCATACCTTTGCTTCACTTTTCCATTTTTCTTTCTAGCTCTCTTTCTCATCTCCTTTTTCACACCGGTTCATTTCTCCTGCTTCCTCTTCTGCCTCCTCCTATTTATATGCTGCCCTTTATTTTTGTCCCCAGCATCCACTGGCCATTTCTGGCCATGTCCATCTATCCTTAGCTGCAGCCACCAAAAGAAAGGCCTTGGAGTGGTAATACCTGCTGATACGGATGAGTGCCGTTCACATTTGCCGAGTGGACAAGTGCTCCACTTGGCACATCTCCATGCTGTGGATTCCTGGAAAGATTCAGTAAGCCTGAGCACATTGGGCTGGTGCTAATGCTATATTCTTTTCGGCACCAGATAAAAACCTTTTCATTTGCCCAACGTTTTGATATTTAATTTTTTTAAAGCTTTTACTGTTATGTTTAGTCACATTTTACCTCATCTTATTATGTTGGTTGTACCTTTTCTGTTCAAAATATTGAAAGGATTTATCTGTTTTCTACTTACACACAATATGATAGGTAATATAACTATTACCCAAACTGGAAAGGCACTTGCAGAAAACATACCACCAAACTCATTAATATCTGACAGGAACACAGAGATAAAAACAGAGATAAAAACAAACAGATAAATAAATGTGTAGTTCATTAGAGTTTGGGAGATTATGAGATGTGGGCAATGGGTAGGTAATCTGACCAAGGTATGCAGGAGTTTATTTCACTCAAAATAACTCTTGGTCAGATCATGTTTTTCAATGTAGGAAGACAATGTAGTTAATGTGAATTTTTAAAAGTATATAATGAATATCAAAATAGTAGGGGGAAATCCAAAGGGCATAACAGAGAAAATTGCAGCTGTACTGGCAGTAACAAAACACTTTTTAGAACTCAGGTTGACTTTTGAGCAAAAGATCTGCAATAAAGGTGATGAAACCAGGAATGATTTAGAAGACAGATTAAGCAATATTGAAAGAGATCTATTACTCTTTGAGAGAAACTGAAGAAAAATTGGCCTAAAGCTTTAGAAATATTAGCATTTTACAAGAAGTATTGAATAACAAATTGAATATGTGAAACTTACAATGTCTCTAATGTAAACATGAAATTAAAGCTTAGTCTATTGAAATTAAAGCTTAGTCTATAAGGTAGTGCAAATCAGTTCTATCCTTACCATGATGCAGAGTGACATGGCTGTTCTTGGATTATTCACAGGGAGGAGAACTTGACTGCCCTTTGGTACTATGACTTATGTGTGTGTGTGAGACCTCTCAGTATGTCCAGATCTATCTTCTGCCCATTGCTGGCCCAGTCTAAGGTTAATGCTTAGGCAGAATGCTGTCAGTCTCTGTACCCACTTTCTTCCATCCCAACTGCCTTAGGAAGAGTTTGAGGGCCCACAGATAGTATGAACATCCCAGATAAGCTTGGGCAGACAAGCCCATGGACTGCAGAGCTTCTTTGCTCCCCAGGCTCTGGAATTTCTTAAGCTGTGCCCTGTGGAAAACATTAAAATCAGGGGGAGACGGGGGGCTTATATACATTTCTTTCTAATGTTTAGGATTCAGACAAAAAATAGACAAAAATTGAAAAGGGACAATCAAGACTAACACATTAAATGGAGATGCGTTTTTCATAGCCACAACAACAATATGTGAACAGAATGTAAAAGACTGTTTCAGTGTAGCTCTAATTTGGACAGTGATAAAAGTCACATGGAGGCCATTTTAAATTGGCTCAGTGTATCATGAATTAAATGCTTCACCACAGACAGCTGCAGCTATTTTCATGTAAGTCTTTCCTTTCATACTTAAATCTGCATGTGGCACATCGGGTTGACAATGGCTTCTTCGTGACTTTAGCAATATGCAGCATTGAAAAACTTGCATGAACTTGCATGGTGAAAATCAGTGAGAAGAAAAATTATCCATTGTTTCAGTCTTTCCTAGTTAGCAAAGGAAGGAAGAGAAGCAAAATGCAGAGAAATTGAATGGATGGCACAGCAAAATTGAGATCTGAGGCTGATTCTATCAGTGGTTTCCCACTTATGTTCTACAGACTGTTTGGGTGTACTTGGAAGCTTCTGAAAAGTTCCTGAATTAAAAACAGAAGCAAAAGCATATTGATCATGCCTGATGGACATACTGAGTGGCAGCCTTTTCTAGCCTTTCAAATCTTCCCTTTCAAAGTCTAGTTACAGGACACCATTGGGTGTGTTATGGGACACATTCTCAGCATGGCTAGGATGATGATGAGGCTTAACAAGCTTCTTCACTTCTCAGTATGAACAGAGAATGCATCTGAATTGATTGCTGCAGACACTGGAGCAGAAATGTAAGAGTTCCTGGCAGATAGATTGCCTCCTGAGACAAAGTTTGCCCTGAGGATAGGAAATTGAAGGGGAGGAGAAAAACTGGATTAGATAGTACACTGGGACTATTTAATGGTTCTATCCTCTTCATACCCAGAGAGCCTATCCTTTGCTTTTCATCATGCAAATGAACCAGCAGTAAAAAACAAGCAATACAAAGGCACTATACTTTTTTTTAGCATGGTAAAGTTCACTATTCAAATCTTTTCACTCCAAAATAGCATCAAGAATTGACCAATATACTGCTCCTAAAAAGGTACATAATCCTACTTTTTTTGAACACATGACCATTTCTTTTGCTGGGCATATCTTTTTCTTTATCAATATCCTATAAAGGTAGAGCCGATTTTGATTATCAGTATAATAATTAAATTACTGATACAGTTTATCAGTATTTTAAGTTCAGAATAAGAGATAATTCAGAACAAGAGAATAAACACTGTGAATAAGGCAAGAATATACCATGAAAAGGAATATTTTCAACTATCTCACAATTATTACTCTCCTATAGGGGTGTGTTTCAAACAAAGCCTTGAGTTTCACCCAAAATCTCTTGAAATATTAGAGAAAAAACATGGCGATGGTGTTGGAAAGGACTGCACATAATTCTGAAAATGAAGCTCCTGCGAAAAACAGCAGCCCAGTGTTGTGCTTCTTTTCTCAAATGTACTGCATATCACCTCTACACATTGTTGGTAGACATGGAGAGAACCGTGTACATATACGCAATGAGTGTTTCACAAAACCCAACAAGCCCTGGTTGTTTTGTTTAACCATTGTTGGTCTGCCATGTCATCTGAACCTTGTACGGCATGGTTGGTTAGTTGGCTGGTTTGTTTGAAACAAGAATGGAAGTAATGGGCTGTTCTATAGTTCCTTAGTACCATGGAGGCTCATTGTGCCTTCAGATCCAGAAAACAGAACTTATTGTCATTTCAAGGCCAGGTCCAGAGAGCCACTAGGCAAGAATAGCCCTTTGATGGTCTTGTTCAATGGCTAGCCAGAGAGTGCTCCTGAAGTGGCTGTTTTGTATAGTTACCTAAAGGTGTCCTTTTGCCTTGCTCATGTCCTAAATTTCTTCTCTGGGATAGGAGTGGCCAATCAAGTGGTCAGCCTCAGGTAAGGAGCAGCAGCACTCAGCTGACTCCTGCCACCCCCTCCATTCATGCCAGAGGGAAGGTCCTCACATGTACAAGTGGAAGGGGCAAGAAGCAGCAGGGTGGCAGAGCCAGTTGTGGGGCTGCAATGCTCAGCTGATTTACCACCACCCGTCTCTGCACGTGCCAGAGGAAAGTCCCTTCCTGTGAATAAGGGCTGCTTATTGTGACATATGGACCCAGCCAATACATCCATATCATGTCCATTTTATTTTAAACAAGGAAAAACAGGAAAAAGGAAAAGAACTCAACACGGACTTGCACATTGGGCAGCAGCTAAGGGTAGATGAAAATGTTTCTTGGTTTGTATTTCTAAGTAAATTAACCTAATCTGCACTTTCTGGACTAACACATAGATCAGTTCTTTCAGACTGTGCACATGTCCAGGTTTTGCAGTGTAATCGCCAGTTCAAATACTGGCCAAAATACATATATTAAGGAAACGTGCAGACCCAATTGCATATATTAGTCATTTTTGCAGATTGCTCTCTTTTTAAAAGTAATCACAGAATAGTATGGACATTTGGCAGGTAGAACAAATACATGTGAAACTGGAATGCAACTGAAACAATCTGATTTGTCCATTTCCAAATAGCAGCCACGCTCAGTCATATCTATGTCTACAAAAGCACTCAAATTAGGGCTTCTTTAAAATATAGACTGGTGGACTCACACAAGGTGAACACCACTATGCAAATCTTGTCCACAGAACGGAAGTGGCATAGCCTCCTATGCTCACATTAATTCCAATTGCATGGCCTCCCCTGATTCCAAGGCTCCAAAAACTATCTTGAGAGAGGTGGGCAACAGCAGCAGGCACATCCAGGTCCTTTTTGCACTTGTGACTGGGATCATAATTCTGAAAATTCCTGCTGGGAATTGATGCCTCATGCCATTTTTGCTTGATATTCTGGGACTTAGCCTCACGTTCCTGGTTGCAAAAGATATGCCAGAGGTTGGAAGAATCTATGGATTTTTGCCCCATGTTAAGTCTGGGGACTCCTGGGGGAAGAGGGAAGTGGTGGCAGCATGCATATAAGAACTGATGTTGATTGGGGGCTTGATTAAACCCTTGAAATACTTCTCATAGCTTTTTTAGGGGGTGTTTCAGTAGAATGCATAGGAAATCTCAAACCCCTTTCTAGGTGAAGGAAAAATGATCATTTGCCTCTCATCCAAATGGAAATAGTAACTCAGAATATAGCAGAAAAGAATGGAACATGTTCCTCCAGGCAGTTGTATAGATATGCATCCCTTCTGTTTGCTGTGAGTGGTGCCTTTGATTTTCCTGTAATTTTATCCCAGTTTGATCACGTGAAGATACAATTATTAGAATAGTTAACACTGCAAGAATAATGTTTGCTTCCTGGCGACTTTATGGGAGAGTATGGGATACTTTGTATTACTTTAGTCTTTAAATATATCATTACTAAATTTTATAGAAACAAACAAACAAACAAAGATGGAAGAATAGTTCTACAAAAACAGCCCAAGATGTTCCAGTAGAGAAAATGGCACTATATTTTCTACATAAGTTGTCTTTCACTTTTGGTCATTTTATAATATTATTCATATTGTGATACAATTATAACTCTCTGGGGTAACCAGAACTGAGTGAATTGACAAATTCAATTTAATCTAATGTCACAAAGAGGATTGTTGAAGGATCACAGTGATTCCTTCATCCACTGACCTCAGTTGTTGGGAAATTTTCAACTCATCTATTAGATGGCTTATGAAATATGCCTACTAATTAGTAGTAATTAGGAGGCTGCAGAAATTAGATCAAAATTACATCAGATTCCAATGCAGTTAAACCATGAACACCTTAGCAGACTGGATTTCCTGAGTCATGTCGATTCCATGGACATGTGAACTTTTCTACAAATTTACAAAAGTTGCTCTAAAATATTAATTTATTTCAATTTTATACTGCCCAATAGCCAAGGCTCTCTGAGCCTTGCAAACAACAACAAAATAATATGAAACAACAAAACCACAGCAGTTGCAACTGAATCGGCGTAGAGACATAGAAGTGGTACATGATAAAATGCAGTATTAAAACTAAAGTTAAAAAGTTAAACTATTACAATTCAGGGAAAATAAAAAGATTTTCACCTGTCACTGGAAAGAATACAAAATAGGTTACAGGCACACCTGTTTGGGGAGCTCATTCTATAGCCAGGGTACCATAATCTAGAGGGCTTTTCTCACTTCCTTTGGAGAGGGCTCATGGAGGTTTCCTATATATGACCTCAGAGTCCAGGTAGGTACATATGGGACATGGCACTCCTTCAGATAACCTGGCCCCAAGTCATTTAGAGCTTTGAATGTTAATACTAATGCTTCGAATCATGCCCAGATTTCAACTGGCAGCCAGTGCGGATAGAAGAGGACTGACATAATATGGTCTTGTGAGCCAGTTCCTATTAACAGACTTGCTGTACTGTATATACCATTTTTAAATGAAAAACACATTTTATAAATCTAGAATCTATCACCACCCTTTGCCGTATAGTAAGCCTGATTTTGTGCATAGGGTTAATTAAACTTATGGTGATCTAAGAAACATATGCAAAATGTTTCTTAGATCAGAAGCTTGATAAATATGTTTTTTTAATGTGCATTTTTCTTTGAGAGGTAGAATCCAAGCAGTGCATGGTGGCGTGGGCAGTGCCTGACACTCCGCAAAGCAAAGATGAAATGGATCAAACACAATCTCCGCATCCTTAGTATTCAGCTATCAGATACAAATGGTTTAACTGTATATTTTATTCATTTGACATGGATATTCCAGATGCAAATTGTTTATGGAATGTAAATGCATGGGCTATGGCTGGCCTCTTCCAATCACTACTACAACAGAACTTTCAGAATGAATTTTCAAATGCACTAATAATAGTTAACGTCTGACCTATTTCATTAGTTTAAGAATAACTTTAAGAAGAAGATGAGAGAGAGATTGAGAGAGAGAGAAATGCTGCAAATTCAGTGTAAAAAGGTTATTATTAAATTCTGCAGGCAAAATGTCGGCTCAATGAGATCAAGACCATTTCTTCAGTAAATGAAAAACCTACAATCCACTAACAACTTTACTGCATATTTTTCAGTATGCGTACTTCCACAGAAAACTTAATAGCAGTAATTGGAGCACCCAAAGGAAAATACTTTATCTCCAAAGTGGGGATAAAATCTATTTCAGAGGAAAGAAACTTAGCAGCATGTTTAGTCTCCTTACCTTCCCAGGTACATGTGATAATATGAACAGCCATGCACATATTGTCATCAGTCACCGTGTACAAACTCTTTTGCTTGGTTCAGACAAGCTCCCCCTCTTCCCTTCTTCTTTTGCCCCCCTTTTTTGGTGGAGGCAATATTTATGGCCAAGGCAGTGCTGAGTAAGATGCAGTGATTATGGCTGATTTTATCACAGCCGTATTACTTAGCTGCAAGGTGAAGTGCTGTGCTAAAATGGATCATGAATCCCCGAAATTGACTATCCGTCACCTTTATAATCCTGATGGAAAGGCAGGTCAGATCAGGCCTGACAACTTCCCATGCAAACGAGAGTACAACAGCAATGTCTGCTCTCCTTAAGGTATTTATTTGTCTAAAGAGGAAAGAACAGGACAAGAGATGCTTACTAAAAGTAAATATACGCAAGGAGGACTATAGACATGGAGATAACGCATGGATTGTGGTTGAAAAGAATAAAGGTATTTACATGGCTGCTAAATGGAGAATATAATTATCCAGAATGAAGTATTAGTTTCAAATGAGATGCAAGAAATGAAGGCAGTGAACAGAACTTTATTCATTCTCCATTCTGTCAGTTCTGTGGTGTTGACACACTTTTTCATTCAAACATTTTTGATGGCATTTTTGCTGTTGCAATAACCCTGTGAGGAATAACTCATTGTTTAAAGGGACAAACCCTCCAGCATGAGAAATGCTCCTAATTTTATGAAAATCTCTTTACCTCCTTTTGAAGCTCTGACAGATGTTTCAGCAGGATAGGGCCTCACACATCAACTTTTGCTCCACATGATGCAGTGCACCAACTCTTTCATGAGGTATATAGCTAATCTTATCAATATCCTTTGAACTTCCTTTCAAAAACATTCTGTAGATGTATTGCATAATCATATCAGCCTTTCCTTTATGTAAAATGTGAGGGCATCTTGGCTACATTGCTTTCTTTCTGGAGAAAAAAAAATGTCACTGACAGGCAACTCAGTGACTTGGGAATAAATAAGAATAAGTGGATGGAAGAGATCAAGGTAATGCTCATCCAGGTCTAACTCTTCAGCTAGCAGTCCACAGAAGCAATAATATAATTTTGCCTTTTAGACTGTACAGTTCCCTCAAGTGTCCAAGAATTTTCTTTCCAAAGAATAATGTAGAAAGCTTTGCTCCAAGGCTTAATCACTAAGCCTTTACTTGAAAAGGTTTCTGATTTTCATTCAGTGGAAAGTTTCTCTTGGTGAAGTTGCTTCCTCCTCAGCACAATACTACAATAACATGAGAGTGGTCCCTTCTATATGATTCTTAAAGCACAGGAACCCTATCAAGTTTAGACATGGATACTTAAGGCTGAATTCTGTATTGGAGTCTAATAGTCTTTACAAATCTGTCACCATTTGTTTGTTTATTTGTTTGCACTGCTGGAGATCTCTCTGGATAGATTAAAACCTACTTAAGCATGCTTTCTTTCTGCCTATAATTTGTCCTTGTAAACTAAACTCATCTGAACTATATGTTCACCTGTGTGTTCCAGGTACCCTGAAACTTCTCTTTCTTGATTATTAGAACCCATTCTAGGTATGTATAAGAATTTTAGTTCAGCAGTTCAGAAATCACTTGAAAATACCCTGCTTACAACATAAACAATGACACATGTTCTCCAAAATTATTTTCAAATTCCTGAATTTTGTATTCACATCTGAAAAATATGCACTTCTAAAAATGCACAACTGAAAAATATATGTATCAACGATTGTACATTTCTTTAAAATTCCTGTGTTCATATTTTTCTGGTGGGAGCATAACATTCATTAAGTATGAAATGCACCACTTTAAATTTTCATTTTAAGTTCTTAAAAGTTGCAAACAAGTATGTTTTATTACAAACAAAAATGGAAACAAGCCAAATTGAGTTTTAAACTAAGGTGCAAGAATTTCAGTAAACTCAAACATCCCTGGTTTTCTCATCGCCACCACATTGCATTTTTCAAATTCTGTCTTTCCTGCCTTACCACACACCTTCATGCAGATACATACACTGGACAGGTTTACATGACTTGTCACACTCAGAGGCTTTTTATCCAGGTTAGCCTATTGTGTCATCTGAAACTAGTTGTGGTATTTCAGCGTGATATATTTGATCATTAGAAACCACAATAAGAAATGTAGTTTGTTCTGTGGTTTCTGGGTAGCACAAGGGTTTCTTGTGATGTCCAAACCTAGTATTGTAGTTTCCATGTCCTGGTATTCAAGTGCCACAGAGTCCCCCGAAAGGCCATTCTAGGAGCTTCTCCAGTTATTTACTCTCTACTCCATTCACTGCCTAGTAACTGACACACCACTGGGCTGCCTCGCATGTACGGGCTGCTCATTTTCTTTTCTCATCCACCTCCATCTTCTCTGTTGTTGTCCAGATGTCCACCTGTCATCTTCTAACTACAGAAATACATGCAGCACTGCCAGAAAGAGTGACCTTGAGGTCAGTCAGACTCTATCTGTCTACTGCAGTTTTCACACGTCAGACTGAGTGTATGTGCTTTTTCCTATTTTCATTTCAAAGTATTTGGATATATGCAGGCATGGGGAAGAATACTATAATGGGAAGACAATTATGATGTGCACAGCTTTTGGGTAGCACTGCTTAAACAGCAGCAGAATATTTTACTAGGCATTCGTAAAATAACCTGTAGTTTCTTCATGAAGAAAACTTCTCTTTTCTTCTTCTGTTTAAAGAAAACAATAACTTTTCTAACATTGCTGAAACAAAGATAGCCTTTAATACAGAAGAGTCCTTGGGAAATATAGAGAGATTTTAGCTTCCACAGAGAGGGCCCTGAAGGGAAAGTGTCCCCATCCTTCATGTTGTTTTGCTAAATCGGTTATGCAGGTTACAATTTTGTGCTAGCAAAGCAAAGTTCCTGAAAGGATGTTAAACAACTCAGTGAAAGGCATATTCTACAACTTGATGGTTTAATTTCTAAAAGATTCAGGCCACACCAAGGCCAGCCCTCCTATGAAACAGAGTGGAACTTCCACTTCAGGCAATGGAGTGGAAGGAAAACTTGCACTGCTGACCTCCACTTCCTCTACAAGATTCTGCCATTTCTACCACCTCTTTTGGGTGCTCCAGGGAACTGTGGCAGCCACACTCCTGCCACAACATTGACTATAGTGAGAGGCCCACTGAGAGGACTCTCCAGACAGCTGCCATCTGGAGAGAGAGACTGGTCAGAGCCAGCTGAGCTCTTCAAGGAAACCTGTGGTGGATGAACTGAAGGAGTGTTTCTTCAAAGCCAGGATGGTGCAGCAATAAATAGAAGAAGGTAGGGGATGTGTGCATTTGCGTGCGTCTGCAGCAGAGAGTGCCACACATGAAGGATCAAAGCAGCGTTACAGAGGGCACAGAGGCTAAGAGAATATCACTGATGATGAATATGAGATGCCCTGTTTTGTGCAAGTATGACTGTGTTGTTAGTGCAAAACC
This sequence comes from Varanus komodoensis, assembly GCF_004798865.1. Taxonomy (NCBI): domain Eukaryota; kingdom Metazoa; phylum Chordata; class Lepidosauria; order Squamata; family Varanidae; genus Varanus; species Varanus komodoensis. Next base: position 40,083,524 of record NW_025335941.1, read on the forward strand.
ACTACAGGATACAACTAGTGATGGGCCAACATACCTCACAGGAATTCACTTTCTCCTCAGAAAGCAATTCATGAGCAATGTGCAACTTCATCTTGGAGTTGTACTTTGTAATCATGCACTATATCACAAGAACATGCATTACCAGATGATTTATCGCTTCCTGTTTCTACATGGTCTTTCTCCGTCATGTTTATTTGGTGTCAACTGACTCAGCTTCTGTACCAAAAATGCTGTAGTTTAGAAGCAGTGTGTGAATGCTCTGAAGTTTGCAATTTATTCCAAAATAAACAACACATTTATAAGACAGTGATTCAAGCTTGATACAACAAGGAGCATTAGAAATGTACACATTTTGATTAGTGAGTTGACTAATTACAAAATGTAGTGGCATCACCAGATACAACCCATAAAATGTGCTGGACATGTCAGAAGAGAACTTAGTATGTGCCAGAGGAGTTATAAGTCACTGTGGTTCTGAACAGCTACTTCTTAAGCTAGTTAGCAATGTTAATGGTCTCCATGACTCACCAGCAATTAATCTGGAATGAGGATGCCTCATTCTCCAGTTGAACAATCTCCTGATTTTCCAGCTGTTATACAACTGTGACAGGAAAAGTTGACTAGTTGAATCCCATATAACATGTACATTTATCTAGATGCAAAAAAATCTTCTCAAATGATAATTAATTAATTGGGGTTGCATAGACATGTCCCAGCAACAAGCAGGAACACCAAAATGAAAATCGAAAGAAAAAGGGGGAAAGAAAAAAGAGAAGAAAAAGAAATAAATATTTGTATCCTGCCATCATCCAGAAGGTCCTTCTTTTCTTTTCTTGTCTCATCTTTTATTTTTAGCTGTGAAACTGCAGAAACTTATAAACAGAATCCTAAATCCATATTAATTACTGGTGAGCCATGAGCAACTTCAGAGCAATGACCCTAGGGGTTAATGTTTCCCTTTTGCTTTATTAAGAGTGACAGAAGGGAGTGAGTAAAGGCCCATTGACTTTAATGTAGATATCATTGTATTTGGTCCACAAACTGGTGTTTATTGCTAATGAGACTGATTATGCATTGAATCAAAGGGAACTGTGAACCTCAATTGTCTTATTTCATAGCAGAACACTATGATCACATTCAGACAGTTCCCAGCCTGTGATTTGAAGGATAAAGAACAAGTGCCAGCAAGCTTTGCGTTTGCGTGATCTCCGTGACAAAAGATCAGATGCCTATGCCAACAGTAATATCTTATTTAGTTAGTTAGTTAGGTATTACATTTCTATATACCCCAATAGCCAAAGCAATCTGGACAGTTCACAAAACAAAACTAATATATGACAAATCACAGTTTGCCAGTTCATCCAGATAGAAGTAGTAGTAATTCATAATGTAATCTTCAAACCAGGATCCTAAATGGCATCTTAATCTTGTAGACTTTGGTGAACTCATCATATTTGACCAAGACAGACAACTACAGTTTTGTTACAGCTTAGAAATGGAGTTTCTAATCACCTCCACTCGACCATGGGAGAAGGCTGTGCAAGCTCACTGCTGATTCAACTTCAATCCAAAACCAAATGTTAATTAAGAAAGGTAGATCTTAATGACATCTATTTATCATTAGAAATCAACAACATTTTTTATCCTGTTCATCTGAATTCATTGACATCTACAGCCTCAGTAGCACCCAGGAGGTGATTTCCACAGTTTAGAAATTTGTTTAAATTTACAAATAAAAAAGTAAAGTACAAAACTTGTTAAACAGAGGATGATGGCTCTTTGCCACAAATGTGGCAGAAATCCAAGACTATTGGTGACCCTTGCAAGAAACCCTTGCCACAGGACAGCAGCTAGTTACTGTGTTCTTCTAACCTGCCCGTTTCTCAGTTACCTTTTCATGGGGAAGTCACATCCTAGCTAAACCTCTTAGTGGGTGATTACAATGGAGATAGTGTTAATTGCCAAATATCCTCTGTATGGCACAATCTTATCAACTCCCCACAACTCTTCCCTGGAGCAAAGTGGCTTGATCTATTTTCTAATAGTGTCCCAGTTATCTGTTGTAAAAGCTCTACTCCCTCAGGCTCCTGATGGCTGCGTTTAGTTCTTTCTGTATGAGCAAAGACTCAGATATCTTCTTGACAAGAGCCTCTGCCAAAAGGCAATTGCCCTACTATAGCATAGCACAAATGCTGGACATTTTGCTCATTCTCTATATGCTGTAGCAGCCATTACTAAGTAATGTAGTATAAAAGATCATTATTCGGGATGCCACAAGGGTGAGGATGCCTTTTTGGTTGTCTCTCACCACCCCCTGCCTTCATGAGCCTATGCCTGGGGTCCTGGTTGAGAAGGTGGCTATGGAGCCAAGAGGGGAGATGGTGGGGTCCCATTACCATATTGATGGGTTGAAGGAGATATGGCATTGGGAAGAGTGCTGTCCAGGCAAGGGGACTGTATCCCAGACAACCTATGCCTGTGCTGTGTTCCAGTCCTTCCCTGATCCATGGGTTTCATAGTTGCTATGACATCCAGCCCTTCAAATGCTGCTTCTAAATGCCAGACTGGTACAGAATAAAACCTGCCACATCCACAGTCCCTCTAATTGTGGATGAGGCAGCTGATCTGGCATGTATAACCAAGATCTGGATGGGTAAACAGAAAGGAGTTAGTCTCTCCCAGTTGTGCCCACCTGGGTGCTTGGTTCAGTGTCAGGGTAGAACATGTGGGATGGGAGCATTGTCATGGCCTATTCCATCCCACTCTTCAGGTGCCCTGTCCATCCAATGACTAGTCTGGAGTGTTAGCACCTTGTGTTGGGCCAGCAGGGCAGTTTGGGGATTCTGGTGGTATACCACCCGCCCTGTAGCCAGTCAGTCTTCCTACCTGAGCTGACCGAAATGGTCTCAGATGTGATGTTGGGGTTTCCCAGGCTTTTGTTCCTGGGGGGCTTCAACATTCATGCTGAGGACAACCTAGATGGGGCAGCCCAGGATTTCATGGTCACCATGGCATCATGGGACTGCCCCAACATGTCCCAAGGCATGTAGCAAGGCATATGCTAGACTTGGTCTTCTTGGACGTGAGGATGCTGCTTTGACTTTGACTCAATGCTTTCATCATGGTCAGATCACTGCTGTTGAGATTTAGACTTATGGCAGCTTTTCCCCTCTGCAAGCGTCAGGGATCCATTAAGATGCTGTGTCCCCAGAGGCTAATGAATCTGAATGGTTTCCAGAGGGCTCTAGGGGTTTTCTGGCTGACATCATTGGCAGTTCTGTCAAAGCCCCGGTCACTGTGAAATACAGAAATGATCTAGGCAGCTGACACAATTGCTTCTAAGTGTTCATACAGCTCCATGGTATAGCCAATGAATGCAACAGCAACCTGGTATTTTGAGGCAGTGAGGGTGGCAAAGAAACAATACTTCACTGCCTCTATTCAATCCTCAATTTGCTGCCTGGAAGCACTTTTCAAAGTTGTCTAGGGCTTATTATAATCTGGCCCCAAAGACACCTCGGAACCATCTCTGGCCCACAATAATCTATTTGCTGGGCACTTCTAGGAAAAAATTCTGTGCATCTGCTAGGATGTGGACTCCACAGTTACAACAGTGGACTCCACAGTTACAACAGTTGAGTTGGTGGAGTTATCCAGAGCACAGTCTAGTCCAGTTTCATTTGATGAGTTTCAGTCTGTACTGCTCAAAGAAATGGACAAGGAATTGCTGATGATGCATGCTGATAGTGGATAGGGAAAACGATCCATGCCTTAATCTATTAGTATCTTATAATTCTAGAACTTGGATCAACCAATGAAACTAAGCAATAGTGTTCTTAATTCAGAAGAGAAGTGCTTCACCACACAGCATACAGCTCCCTTATGGAATTACTTCTACAGGGTTTAGGATGGCTGCAAACATGAAAAGCTTTAAAAGGGGATTAGACAAATTCATGGAAGACAAGGTTACTAGTCATGATGGCTATATGCTACCCCAGGCAGTATGCCTCTGAATGTTAGTGGCTGGAGAGCATGAGCAGGAAGGAGCATGAGCACTATTTGAACCCATGCCCTGGTTGTGAGTGTTCCATATGTATCTGTTTAGCTACTGTGGGAACAGAACTGAGGACTAGTTGGGTCTTACTCTGATTCAGCCCAGCACTTGTTGTGCTCTTAGAAGCAGCAGCTGCTGAGCCATAGTTGCCCTCATTTGGTGGAAAGAGCAAGATGAAATCAAGATTAGGCTTGCTGCTGACATTGTTGTTATCAGTATATCTCTGCAGCAATTCTTAAATCGATTTTATGCATTCTTCAGATTAAACTAGAATTCAGGGAAAAAATGACACAGGACGGAGTGTACCACAGAAAGATCAAGGCATGAAACAGCGAAAATTGCTTCATTTCTACTCAAGTTAGGAATGTATAAATCAGTCTCTCTAAATGTTCCAAGTCAATTTCACATGTATTCAATCATAAATCCTTTCTATCTAGTTTCTGCATTATTCTGCAGATTTAAGGAAGTATTAATTCACATTTATTTTCATACAAAGCTATCCATAACTCATGCATTTTCTACCAGTATTTCCATAACATACACATACTATACACTTCTTTCTCTAATCTACACATTGTTCCATGCTTCTTTCCCTAGAGTAAGCACTTCATATACAACTTTACCTAAAAGACACATTTCTTGTATGCATTTTGTATGCACTTTTTTGAGCCAAGAAATGTGTCACAAGATTCAGAGAAGTGCAGAGTATGAAGGATAAATGTGCTCCACTGCTGGCCCATATATTAGTCTAGGAAGGTCAATTTGTTCAAAAATGCAGACCAAATACAATTCTCTAGCGTCTTTAGTCATGAAACAGTGCAATAGAATACAGAAATTCTACGGTGTACCAGCTGGCATTCTATATACTTAATATTAGAATTCATTCATCCACACATTAACAATCCATCTTGGAATCCACTCTACCAGATTCTGGGGCTGGATTGTCCCCCATAGTTGACAGTCATGCCAGCATATTAAGTATATTTCTTTCACATTACTGAAACTCTCATTTTGTAAGTTTGCAATATTTTCTTGAAAAACCTGTTTGAGCCATACCAGTATCTTATCTAATATCATTTAATACCAGCCATATTTTGTTAGTGTCATTACTTTTCATGCCAAGCACTTTTTAAAAACTTTGAGCATTAGTGGGCTGTCCATCATTTCACATCAGTTCCAAGTCAAAACAAAAAACCTCTTGAGGTGTCAGAAGTGACTTACAATATGTAATGTTAGTGCTTTTGTCTGTGTGTGTGCTGATAATTTGCTGCTCATGGTTCACATTTGTTCATCACAGGTGAATATATTGCTATGCCAACTGATTTTATAATTTTATAATTACTGCAGTCTGATTTCCATCAAATACACAGACATAGATCTTAGCCATTCAGAATTACACTATTTAATGAGAGTCAGTGTGGGATGGTTGTTAGAGTGCTGCTTTGGAGATCTGGAAGATCTGAGTTCTAGTCCCCACTCAGCCATGAAACTAACTGGTGACTTTGGGCCAATTACTGACTCTTAGTCTAACTTACCTCACAGAGTTGTTGTGAGGATAAAATGGAATAGAGGAGCACTATGAAATCTGTCTTGGGTTCTTCACAAGAGGAAAGAAGCAAGATATAAATGCAATGTAACAATAATAACAGCAAAACAACAACCACCACCTAAAGATTTTACATTTCAGTGTAAATTTGAACAAACACATGGAACAAACTCCACAATCAGTACCAAATAGCAAGCAAGGACTGGGAAATAAACACTGCTGCAACATACAATCTTCCAACAAAAATATACAATCTGCTAATAAAAAGCAGAGGTCTGGGGAAATGATTTGAGGACACAATTGCCTGTCGTTTAGAAAGAAAGTCATCTTAGGAGAATTACTTAGCATGGGAGAAAGTCAAAGGAATTACTAACATGGACAAACATGATGCAACATCTTACTGTGCCTGCATACTCACAGGTCTCACCACTCGCCTAATGAAGTTTTGATGCTTTTATAAGTAATCCCTAATAAACAAATATGCTTATTTTCACAATGGGGCTGGTTAGCAGAGCTTGCACAAAGAAACCCAGCTGATCCGCCCCAGTCTAGATAAGAGCCAGTTCAGTCAATCCTGGGATCCCACTGCATGTGTACCCATTTTGCATGTGCAACAGAACCACTGAAAGTGAAGCAAGCCACTGGATAGTGCCCGTTGGTGGCAGTCCTGTGTCAAAATGGTATCAGTGCTGAAATCTTCGAAACAAGACGGGTGGGGCCAATAAAAATGGGCAGCTGAGGTGAAGATGGAGTGTTGAGCTCTACCATTTCCTGCTCCTCTCTGCTTTTCCCAAGTGTATTTTCTCCTTGTGACCAGACCTGACATGAGAAATCCCACAGCCTAAGGTAAGAGGATACACCACTGCCTTTTTTCCCTCTCTCTCATTCTGTCTCCCCGCATTCCTATCCCCCAAAGTGCTATGTACTTCTTCTGACTACATTCCTCTCTGGATCTCTCCTGATCCAGCAACTTACCTTAAAACATGTTGCCCCTTATTCTGTGACCACCTGTTCTTCTGATGAAGCTCTTGCCCCTCAGGCTTTGCCTGAAATGTCAGTTCCTGGCACTGCAGCCACAGGCACCTAACCCTATAAGATGCTCACAAATTCAAAGGATACCCAGAAATGAATTCACTGGCCTTTTGCCCTCTGTTGTGTGTCTAGCCCTGTTCTCTAGTCAGCCACAGGAGGTGGCACTATCAGAGCCTCCAAAAAGAAAGTGAGAAGCAATGTCTTCTTCTCCCACACTCATTCTCACACTTCTTCCCAGTGGTGACAGTACTCCCTTACTTTTAAAATGCAATTAGTTAACATACCTGTAATCTTTCTACAAACATTGTTTCATGTTTCCAAGAATTCATTTGCCCTTTGTTAATGATACCTCTATGTTGCTACCAAAGCAGAAAATAGAAAAAGGTAAATAGCAACCTACAGAAACAAATTTGTTTGCAGTATACCTGTTCTTGTTGAAAACTGATTGAAAGATTTTTCTTCCCAGCAAGATGGTGTATGGGGAGAAAGGTTGTGAAAGCAATTAGTTGAGATGGAGAGGAAATAGTAATTATAGTCACACTGAAGATAAATGGGCACTCAGATGCACCTGTGATCTCCAGAAGGCACTTGAGCACAGCTAAGCCACATGACTGTGGAGGACCACCACCAACAAAGGGGTGTAACTGTCAATAACAATTCTAAATTTCACATTTAACCATTTAGTAGGTAAAGTAAGAACCAGCTGGCAACATCAAATTTAACAGGAAGCAATAGGGAAGTTTATTAATATGGGCCAAATGTTTTAGCAGATTTTGCTATGCTTTTCAGAAGGCTTACTTCTGTTCTTCTGGAATCTGCACTTACCTGTTATGAACTTGTAAACTTAAGTCCTGGCAAAAACCAGACAATAGAAAAGGGGACAGGAGCAGTATTAAGCTAGGGTCAGGGATGTGGTTAACACTCTAGCCAGGAAAATCCTTGAAAATGAGATCACAGCAGGAAAAAAAATGCTTTCAGTTTATAATGAAGGGAATGGAAACACCTGGGATACAATATAGATCCTAATCAACTGGAATCCAGTATGATTTCAGACCCTTTTGGTATGTCACTTAACTCTTGGGCCAACCACAGCAATTTTAAATACTATTCATCTATTGCTTAATCCATTTAGCAAGGTTTAATCACTTTAATTTATGCATCACTTATAGCACAGCTGGGAAAATGCCATCAATAATAATAAGAGCAACAATAAAATTCAATTTGTATGTATTTAACCTACAATAGCTGTCTTATTATATCCAAGGAGGGCTCTTTGGTGGCAAAGTGAAGTATTAATTGAGGTGCTGTGGGACCTTGCAGGTTGTTTTGCATTCACTGAATGGCAAAATAGTAAAACTAAAAATGAAGCTATTGGGAACATCCTGGAATCATAGAAGCTCCATCTTATGAGGCCATAACGGGAGCAGAACTAGTCACTGAGATTATGCTGTTATTAAAGAACAAGAAGATTTGCCATGAAGTATAAAAGGCCAGTTATCACCTCTGTGTGCTCTACCACTTAAATGATAAAGCTCGCTCCATAATTCTGCTTTTCTAGCAATATTGTGGAACTTATTTAGTGTGTGATAAGTTACTGCATGAAGCCAGCATTAACGTCTTAATGGAGATATGATTGTCTCAACATATGCTTAAGAGAGTAACATTCATTTTCGTACCAGTACGCCCCACAGTAATCAATGAGATTATTGCAAATTTGCTGTACTAACAGGTTAGCGTGGATTCAGTAGATACAATTCTAATATATCAGAGAACAAATTATCTGCCTCCTTTCTTTCTGTTTCCCATCTATTCATAGAAGTTCTGGCTGTGGCTGAGGCATTTTCCTAGTTTCTGTCCTTTTCCCAGATTTAACCAGATTCCTAAGAATTGTTTCTTGTATTTTGAATAAAACTTTTTCTTTAATTCCTTCTCTCTTCACCCAGCTTGGATATTTTTATATCTCCATCTCTCCTCCACAAACCTAAGAATATCCACACAGGCTTTTTGACTTGGATCTACCTCTTTTCTCTTCCATTTATCCTCATTTTGGAGTGCCTTGGTATATGTTTTGTTTTACTTTCTCAAATTATTTGACTATTTCAAATAAGGATCATATCACATTTCAGTTTCTCTGCCACCACTATAGGAGAACAGTGATGCAAAAACATAGAGAGATCCATATTGTGTCAGACCAAAAGCTGTATCACAGTGGCCATTTGGAAACCCACAAGCAGGGCACCTTATGAGGATACCCCGCAACTGAAACTACATTATTAAGTCGTATGTGTACTCCTCCTATTTTCTTGGTTTGTTTGTCTTGGTTGCTTGTCCAACCACCAGACCGAAATTAGCCTATCCTATGGCAGATGCTGAATAGCCACCTGTTAGAAATACTGTAGTGGAGAATTTAATGCATCTTCAATGGATATAAGGCTTTGAGAATTATGTGATTACAGTGGAGATGGAAGAATCTATAATTTTTGTTCATTTGTATTTTTTGCAGTCTTAAGGTTGATTTATCCTAAATATTTTTCTTAAGTTTGCAAGAAAACCTTTGTATAATTTTGCTCATATTCATCTTAATACATGCATTTTTCTATACAAGCTTTTATAATATACAAATTGCTTTTAAATATTTTGTCTGTTGTAAGGCATCTTAATATTATTTTCAGTAATGTAAACATCTGTGTACTCCTAATATATGCATTTTAGGAGTCCTACTACAAAATTTGTACAGAGAAAAATTCAAAATGTATTTGAGTTGTGATTTTTTCATTTGTCTGAAATTTTAAAAGTAGGTACATATTAGAAGGCAAGATCCACTAGAAAAAACAATAATGCTAGGGAAAGTTGAAGGCAGGAGAAGAAGAGGACTACCAAATATGAGATGGATCATGTCCATGAATGAAGCCCTAGCCTTATGCTTACGGAAACTGAGCGGGGTTATCAAGGACAGGACATTTTGGAGGACCCTCATTCATAGAATTGCCATGACAGAGATGACCTGTCAGCACTTGACTACAATTTTAATATTTAAATTAAAATAAGAACCAACCTCTGCTTACCCTCCAAATCCTTAATCTATGATTCTGTGACTATGGAGACATAGCTTGCAGGTATGTATAGAGATATGTATCCCACAAAGCATGATGACAGATCTCAATCATTATGAGTAGATTAAAATAAAATATACGGGCAAATTATATCCCTAATGCATTGTATATTTATTCTCGACACACAAAATATGAGCATGCCATATAAACCTTGAACAGGAGGTAACCTTGTCCAGACTTCTGCCTCCTCTAATAGCCAAACAGTCAGCATATTTTTCATAGCATTTTTACATTTAATTAGCATTATACCTTATCACATCTATGGTATTCTTTCACTTTGGGCAAGAAATTAACTTCATTTAACAAGAAATAAAAATAAAAAGGTAAGTTTAGTTTCAGAAGCAACTCATTAAAAGGAAAATGTGGAAGATAGTCTGCAAAATCTTAGATTAGCTTCTGGCTAGTATCTATAATATTCCCTACTGCTACAACCTTATTAAAGTGTATTTAAAATGTGTTGCACAGAAATGCCAAGTGCCAAGAGGTGAGCATTAAGAATGTAAGAAGAATCCTGCTGGATCAGACCAAAGTTTCATCTACTCTGGCATTCTGCTTCCAACAGTGACCAATCAGATGTTTCAAGGAAACTAACAAGTAGGACATGAAGGCAACTGATATTCAGAAACTGCTTTTCAAGGATATGCAAAGGACGCATAATTGTTCACAGCCTTATCTTCCATGAATTTGTCTAATCCCACTTCAAAGCCATCTAAGCCATCCAGAATCACTACCCCTCTGACTGTTTGATTCAGACAAACTCTTTCTTTCCCCCACAATTGGGTACTGAAGTTCTTTTACCATACTGGTGCTTCAAGACACTCACCACTGATGTTGCCTTACCTGTCTAAATTGACTACATAATTGAACAGAGCCACCTGAATCTATTCCCCTTTACCCTTAGAATCAGTGTGGAATGCATGAAAATCATGCTTGTCTTGAGCAAATCTGTTCTTCACTCTATATAGCCCAAAGTTCATGGATGCACCTACACTGCATCTTTATTGGGACCACTGAGAGATGGGGCAACAGATGGATTTCAAGCATGAAGGCTTTTCAGTTCAGCACTAGTTCTCCTTCACTAGATAACATGCAAATGCTACATATAGCCACACATTTTAAGTGCTAGTCTGCTTCCTTGTCCACAGGGAATGCAAAGACTAGTTTGTGTCATTGCGGTACACATTTCCATGGGACAGGAAGGGCTCAAATGCCTTGTTTCAGGGACTACTTAGATACACTTAGACTATTTAGCAATGGGCAGTGAGAAAGTCAATAAAGCAGGAAAGAGATAGTGTAGACAACATCAGAGGGAATGTATATATGACCTTTGCACATAATATGACTTCTTATTGGGTAACAGGGGAGTTTAAGGACTACTAAAGGAAGATAAGGAGATTACAGTGATGTTGGTTGTGTTCTTTGCCTCTTTTTTCACTGTAAAGATGTTGAGATAACTGAACTGATACTTTTAGGAAGAGTCTGAGAAGGTAAGGAAAAAAGCAGTGAGATAATCTGAAGTCCTGAACCTTGCTGATCAAATAAAATGAGCAAATTACTGGGTTGCTGCATCTATCTGAGATATCTTCTCCATCATTATCATCATCTTCATCATCATCACCTCTATGCTGCCCAAGTATACTGTTCTATACTATACATAAAAGGACAGCAAAATATATTAAATGGCCATATAATGTTATCAAAAAATGAAAAAAGCTAAAAATGGACAGTGAAGAATAATCCAGTAAAAGGAAAACATCTGGGATGAGTCATCCTTTCAAGTTCCTGAATAATCAAGTATCTTTTTAAAAGCTTTGGCATGAATGGTTATCCTATCCTGGCACTGAAATGGGTCACTGCTGGTGATTCCATAGATGGCAGGCCACCACAGAGAAAGCCTGGTCACCCTCAAAGCCTCAAAGCCTGGTCAAAGCACTAACAGAAAGGACCTGGATGTTGAGCGTACTGTCTAGGGAGAGTTCATCTTGGAGAGCTGCTCTATCAGTATTGTAGTCCCAAGCCATGTAAGGCTTTATTGATTAAACTCAGTACCTGGAATTGAGCCTAGAAGCAAACAGGTAGCTGCAAATTCTCCACAACTAGTCTTATATGTTCACATGTATAGGTTCTAGTTTTTAATCTGAATTACTGAAAGCAGGCTATCCCTGTCCAGATAGGAGCATTCCAGGGCCATTGGCCAAAGGTGGTAGAAAGTATTCTGACCTAATGAGGCTACCTGAGCCTCAAATGAGAAAGATAGATCAAGGAGAACCTCCAAGCTATGAAACTGTTCCTTCAGGGGGGAGTACAATCCCATCCAAAACAGGTTGAATATCCTCCATCCAGAGAGATGAACCATCTACCAACTGCAGCTCAGTTTTGTCTGAACTGAACTTCACTTTGTTAGTCCTCACCCAGTATATCATCACAGCCACAAACCAGTTCAGCACATCCACAGCCTCAGCTGCTGATAATAAAAAGGAAAAAGAGAGCTGTGTGTCATCAACATACTGATGGCAACACACTCCAGAACTTTGGATGACCCCATTCAGCAGTGTCATGTAGATGTTAAGTAGCATGCGGAAGAGAAAAGGCCCCCAAGGAACTCCATACTGGAGAATCCACAGGTTTGAGTAATATTCCCCAACTACCAACTTCTGAAGGCAGCCTTCCTGGTGGGTATCAAGCCACTGCAATGCAGTACCCCCCACTCCAAAGAATACCATGCTCAATGGTATCAAAAAGTGCTGAGAGGCCCAAGTAGGAATGTTCACGGAATCTGTCTGGGAAAGGGAATCCATTGGATTACCCAGGTTTGGTTCCCTGGATTCTGCTCCATTTTGCAATGGCCTTGAGTCTGAGTTCCTGGTTAGCACTCCCAGCATTTGTGGGGCACTTGCCAGGAACTGAGCTCCATGTACAAACAGTGTCCCACATTGCTGTCAGTAGGCAGGGAAGAAGTTTGGTCACCAGGAATGGTGCCTGGCATACCTACTCACAGTGTTCCTCTTTCATGCCTGGTGGCACCAAGGCCAGCTCCTGACATGCCTGCTCACTGTGCTCCTCTCTGTGTTCTGCAGCTACTTTCTAGGTGCCCGCACGTTATGGGGAAGGTTGTTGGTTGTGCATCTGCAGGTCAACAAGCATTCATAGACTTCCTTTTGGCTCAGCTTGCTTTGCAGGGCCAGGTCAAGCATTAGAGGAAGTCTGCAGGATTCCAAAAGGGTTCATTGCATCCCTAGGTCCAGGATTTTCAACAGGGTTACACTGCCCCATCTCTCTACTGGTATAGGTCACTATGTATGGTTACTGAGACCATTTCCATGTCAGAGCCAGGCCTGCACTGGAATGAAATGCATCCAGGTTAAAACTATTTAGCATTTGAGTTAAATAATATTTAACTCAACATGTAACTCAGAGCTCAAACTTTAATCTACAACTAAGAATCTTGCAATGCTTTGAAGACTGACTCATTCTTTTTGGTGTAAATTTCTGTGGACACTCTCTTCTTCATCAAATGTGTCTAATCAAGAGGACACAGACTATAGGGCAGCTTATGTCTGATTAAATGAACTCAACTTTAAGGTGCTGCAGAACTCTTTTTTTATTTTTGCTGGGTAACATAGATACCCAGTTGAAATCTATGATGCTGATGCCATAACAAAATATGACCCCTAAGATTGCCCTCTGTACTGCAGATTTGGAAAGTTGTCAGTGTAAGGTAGCCACTGGAAAGTAACAAATGTCACAGCTCTGGCAGTAGGGAGCCAGTGTGACATCCTGATTACAGTGTTTAACTGTGAGGACTAGGGAGATATGTTTCCAGTCTTCCCTTAGCCATCATGTAAGCTGCCCTGGGTTCCTTGCAGGGTGGTGATGGAGTAGATGTGTGTGTGTGTGTGTGTGTGCGCACGCATGAATGCATATAAATAAAATAAATTAATACATTTTCCAAAAGGATATGGGGAATGACAAAAAAGGCAGTCAGTTTAATGTTGATTTTGGTAAATTGGTAGAAAGCATCATGTAAGATAACATGATAAAGCATATAGATGGGGAAGACTTGCTGAAGAAGAATCAGCATGGCTTTTCCATGGATAATTCCAGTTTTAATATCCTTCTCTGATATTTTAACAAGCAAGTAGATAGGGCAATTGTAAGCATTATAATTAAACTATTTAATTTATAATTTTAAAATTGTTTAACCTGGTTCTTCACCAAAGACTTCTGAACACATGTGTAAGTCATCACATAGTAGGAGAGATCTTCTTCTGGATCCATAAGTGCTTAAAGAACAGGAAGCAGAAAGTAGTAATGCATGCAAAGTTCTTGCAATGGAGAGATGTAAACATTGGCATTCTCCAATGACCAAGTGTTTGTTAACGCATTCATAAATGTGCTCTGGAGTTGGGATGGCCAGTGAGGCAGCCAGACTTGTTGATGAGGCCAACTTATTCAGTGTATTGTGTGACTGTGAAGAGTTCCAAAAGCTTCCCTCCAAATTGGAGGAATGCACATTACACTGAAAGTTGCAGTTTATTATAAACCAATGTAAAGTGATGGGTCCTAAATATCTCAAATTCTACAGCTTGGGTTCATCCATTGAAATAACATGGACAAACATAAGTGCTTTTTCACACAGCACATAGTTAAACTCCAGAATTTGCCTTCACAAGATGTGGGAATGCTTGCCAAGTTGGAATTCAGACTAGTTCTGGGAGCTTGAGGCTATCAATGGTGATAATATTGGTCATATTGGTTATATATTGCTTAGAATAGGAAAGGCAGTTTTCCTCTGAATATCAATTTCTGGGAGAGTCAAGTGGAAATGTACTCTCGCACTCATCTCCTGCTTGTGTGCTTCCTGTAGCCATTTGGTTTACCACTGTGCTAACAAAATGATGGCCTTTGTAGGCTTCTGGTCTAACACAGCATGGCTCAAAATATGACTATGCAGGTCCTTCAAGCATTCAAACCCAAACCAAGCTCTTTGCAATACATCTCACTTCTCTTGCAGAAGCAGATGTTCACCCAGCTGCACCTCCTGAGGGCTGAAAAAATATTCCTAAGATTGCTAGAGTTCACGTACTAAATTCTGTGCAGCTTAAACACATATGCCATCAAGTACAGACAGAAAGTATTATGGCATTATTCTTCTGTAGAGTCTTTCTCTCACACACCCTTGGCAGACACTGGCAGAAATGTGAAATGAATCTTGAACTAAGGACACACAGAAAGACACAGTTCGAGACAAGTGTAAACTATCAGACCCTCTGACACTCTGCTCTCCATAAACCATGCTTTTCTGGTTTCATTGCCTGGCCACTTTCCAGAGTAGCTGTCATGTACAACGAAAAGGTATATGTTCTTCTCAGTTCTTAAGAGTGTTCATGTGTACGCACACTGATTTCCAGATGGGCTGCACTAACTCTTTCAAGTAAGTTCTGGAGGGAGCAGCAAATGCAGTAGTTCTTTTAAGGGACTACAGGTAAGAGCTGCCGGTCAGTTACTCTTCACAGCAATAGGGAATCCACCTGTTAAACTTGTCCTGCTGGTTTGATCCAATGGGGTGCAATGGGGTGGGGTCCTTGAAAAGTCATTTAAACTAGCTCCCAACCCATAGCAAGACACCTACACACAATTTCAGCAAGACATCAGAATATGCCTTTTGCTGATCATTGTCTTGTATTGCAAAACAGCATGTATGTGTATATGATTCAGAACACATTTTATTGTTATATCTAGAGCTCCTGTAAATGTGTAGAGATCCACCAGTCTAAATGTATCAAAGAAAATTAGTACAGAAATTTCATGCAAAGCTTCTAAGAAGATAATGAAGATGATGACAAAGAAGAACCACACATGCTTTTTTGTGAAATATCACATTAAAATACCCATTTTGAAAACAAAAATGAATAAATAAAAACGGGGGAAAGTGTAATAACCCTTATCCCCCCCCAACACACTTTTCTTCAAGTTTGCTGATAAAGAACTCTGGAGTTATTACTGCCTCATCAAATATTCCATTACAACTGACAGGCCTAAAAAAGAAAGTGCGATTTGTACAAACTCCCTCCAAGATCTAGCAACCCATTCTATCAGTGTCATAGTGGCCAAGGATTGTGTCGTGAGTAGAAATGAAGTTGGGAGCTCTTTAATATATAATTGGCAATAAGAGGAATTGGAGGGCATTTGAATAATACATTCTGTGGTCAGCCAAAATGAAAGAAACACACGGAGAGGAAGGAGTCAAAAGGGCAGGGGCTGGTGGGAAAGCAGGTCTATGCATGAAGGTCACTGTATGGCAGTTCAATATTAGACTGATAAGCAACTATCCAAGAGACATATATTGCATTGTAACTAGAAAGATGATGAAGTATTCCACATAGTCTAGTACCAATGAATGTTCCTGGGAATAGGGATGAATCAGGAAAGCCTGAGCTCATCAAGCGTTCTCTGAATTCTATTAAAGCTCATTCTGACCTGCTTACCAGATTGCAAAGTGTGTTTTTTTCCCTTTTTGCACAAAACATTATGTGTGTTCTTCCACATGTATATCTCAATTCTTCATGATTTTGAAAAGTGCACATTTGTTTCCATCAATTAAAGTGACTTTGTACACATTTTTCAAAAGTACATATTTCTGATTTTATTTTTTTGTTCATATTGAGAGCTAAGAAATGTATCCTTAGTTACAGATTACTCTGGGTCTGTGCTCAATTCTGGGAGTGGTAAACTGATCCAATTCAGGCCAAAATTGAACTGAAGCAAATTTATCATACTTGGTGGAAAATAAGGAAGGAGAAAGAGGATGAGAAGCTTATTATTGGTCACAGGCTTTAGCCTGCAGCCCCAATCAGTCAGAAGCCATCCCAGTCATAAAGGTGTGGGAGGACAGAGCAATTGTAAGCGGAGTTTGATGCAAAGTGATGTTCCATCCCTTCCAAAGTTTTCCCAGCTTACACTGGCCAGGACAGAAAGCAGCAGCACTTTTTTCCTTCTCTGGTATTTATCACTTTTGTTTCAATGAGAGCAAAAATAATATTTTAAAAAGTATCAACTCCGGTGAGATCCCTGATCCTGGAGCCTCTCTATGGAAGGAAGGAACCCTGGATCCAGCTGACGCAAGGCTCCACACTCCCCATCCTTAGAACATCTTGCTTTAGGGCCCATAGCCAGCAGAATGCTACCTGCAACATTCCAGCAGATCTGGGGGTTACTTGGAAACAAGGATGCTGACGTAATTCACAACAGACCCAAATGAGGCCAGATTTCTTGGAGTCTGCCCTGCAGATTTGGGAGCAGACTGGCTAGATGGTACAGTCCAATGGCTTGATGATTTTTTTAAAAATGCATTTTTACACAGATGTAGATGTATACATACACGAAATTAAATTTGTGCAAATCACTATTTTGCGCAGATTTACCAAAATGTGAAATCATGCATTTAGGGTATTTTTGTACTTCTGGCTGATTTGTGCAAATACAAATACAAGGAATTGGCATAAATGCAAATTTGATCAAGTTCATGCAAACACATATTCATAATGTTTGAGCCTATCAATGGACAAATGGGTGGAGCAAAAGCCATGCAAAAGTCTACAAAACATGGATGGAGTGACTTTGGGCCTCTTTGTATATTCTTACTTGGAAGTCGCTTAGGAAGGCCTAGGCAGTTATAGGAGGCCTATAAATATGTGTATAAATAAATACATTCCATTGATTTCTATGAAAACTACTTTTCTAATAAGTATGCTTAGGATTGCACCTTAAGTTATTGGTCCAGATAGCATAGAATATCTACCTTCTTGAAAATTCACTGATCCACCAATCTATTATTTCAACATTTCTTCTAATGGATTTTATGGAATTGAGATGAACAGAACATGACTGTGCTTGCACAATGTATGTGTGTCACCTTGAAAAATGCATAAATCAGCAAAATAACAAGTACAGCTTTTATCCACTGTGATGCTGCTAGTTTGCCAGGTCTATAGGGAATGCAAGCTACTGCTATCTGAATAGCAGCTAAGTCAGCTATCAAAGGATATAGCTAAAATGTGTATATCAACGTTTATAGATTATAAAGTCAGTCACACTTCATGTAACTCTGAAACCCTGGTTGATTTTAATTAACACAAGGGCTCTGCACTAATTATAATGGCCTGATGCAACCACTGTGTAGTGGTATCCAAGGGCCATTTGGAGCAGAGATATATCTTTTATGCATTTATTTTCTTTCTAAAGGGGTGGGGGCAGAATAAAACACAGTAAACAAACAAACAGGCAGCTGAAGAAACCATTAGAAATCCAGAGCCCCATATGGTTGTGTTAACACAACAAAACAAAATAAAACCAGACTACAAATCTATTGCCACAAGATCTTCCTTTTTATATAAATTTACTTTCTCCTGGATTGGCCAAATATTCCTGTCAGTTAGGTCTTGAGCAAAGTCTCAGTCACATAAATTCTGGAAAACTACAGAAAATATATGAATGATATGTTATCATTACATGACTCTGTTTTCTCCTACCCTAACTTAATTTCTGGCAGCAGCTTTGTTCAGCCAAAGAATCAAGATTACAGCTTTACATCAATGACCCGATATCAACCAGGTAAGTGCAGGTCAATTGACTTTTTTATTTAGAGTGATTAGTTTAAAGTGCCATGAATAGGTTCCGAACCCTTGGGTGGTGCCACTGGCATCCATATTCTCTCCACTACTCATCTTGGCCTCTTATACAGCCTTTGCCCTCTCTCTTCATTTTCCCTCTCCTAGTTTGAGAAGTGGCCTGGGCTTTTGTAGCCGGTCAGGTTGATCACCACCCCCAGCTTCAACTGGTCAACAGTCCCACCTCCCACTGGGGGAGTCCTTGCCAGTTTGCCTTTTCTCTTTGTGAGTGTCCCTTGCTCTTTTGGCACAGGATCAGCCTGCCACCTGCTGCTGATTTCATTCTGGAAGCCAGGGTCTGGGCAGGTTGCACAGGCCTCCTCATGGTACAGGGCAGGAATGTGACCTTCACTCAGTCAGTGGGTCACTGCAGTTATAAATGAATGTGTGCGCCTGTGGTGTAAGTGTTTATGTGTTTGGATTACAACCCAGAGTTTCTGCCTTTAAAGATTATGCATTTATCTAATTCTCAATATAGGAGATAACCAGACAGCCAGTCCTATACTGCTTGCCTGGGCAGACAGAACTCACATTGTGCCTGCCCCACCGATAAAGTAGGAAGTGAATATTTAATGTAGTGTTTTGCTGCTATTGAAGCTTCCAATGCACAGTTTTAGCCTGAAAACTGGCTAAATCTGTCCATTTTAAGCCTCTGCAACAGTTTGCTGCTAGATTTCGGTGGCAAAGTGTGGCTTTCAAAACCTTTTTTTCTGTTAAAAATAAAACAGACATGGTGTGCAATCTGTACAGCTTGAACTGAATCCTGGCTTGTCGGGGAATGGGAGAGTGGGCAGTCCAGATCCTACATATATAGTGAACGTGTTAGTTTTGCCAGTTCGATTCTGTCATCTCCTTGGACAGGTTTTGTAGTGTAGGTGCTGACACTCTGCTCACTTCAATTATGCCCACTTTTGCTGTTCTCTAGAGCTCACAACTGCATTTTTTTGTCCCTGGAAAGAAAGGCTATCTTAAGTACATTAGTTTGCCACTTCATGGAAAACGAGCTTATTCCTACATTCAATGAAAACTCTATATTTCATTCAGGATAATTTTTCTAGCGCTTCAAAGCTAAAGCGTATTAGCTTTGACACATGTCTCAGTGTTTACATGTAGGCTTTTTGCCTAAAACTGACCCCTGTCCCTTGAGTTACCTAAAATTGTAATTACTGCAGGGGGCCTTTTAACCTGGTCAGGAAACATCTTCAGTATCTTTAAAATAGTCGCATCTCATTTTGCAATATAAATGTTGTTTTGTCCTTGGAACATCTGCAGTCAATATTGTTTTAGATGCAAAATGGGTATCAACCAATGTATTGGCAAGATCTTCCTCCAAGAAAGCTTTTCAATCACTTTGCAGAAATTCTTTCTGGGTATTTCTTTGGCAGCTTTGTTGGAAGATTAACTATAGATCCACTATACCCTGACTATACTGAGCAAGATTGGAACCTTACCAATATATGGCATCCATAAGACAAAGGCCAAATAATAATTGTTTAACTGCTTAAATTGTTTAAGGAGAAGAAGAAATAGTAGTTGCCAAAGGGAAAAACCAACAAAAAATGATGTGTCATTGTGGTGTTTTAATGTTATTGAAGTAAGGTTTTGGTCCAGTTTCCATGTGGATACATACAGTTTCATCAAATGCTTTAAGTACTGCACTGCGCAAGGATTTGCATTTTTAATATTCTATAATAATGCAGTGGTTCATGTTTGTGCACATGGACGATCCACTGCATAGGCTACAGTGTTATGAAACTTTCTTGTTCCACTTATCATACCAACAAAGAAGCATCTGGTCACACAGACAGCCCATCTAGGAACTAGCTATCTCCCTACATACAGCTGCTGATGTATCCATGTACATACGTGTTTCTGTGATTCTTGATTGCTACAGGATGTAGCTATCTACCTGATCAGACTGTGGCTTGTTTTTTAAAAGGCCTACACACTTTTAATTCTATGAATACAGCACATGTTGTGTCTATGAGTGCTCAGCAACTGTTAGTGCTGAATAATACACGAATTCATAATAGAAGACAAAACTCCAGTTGAGCAGAATTGTCTGGCAGATGTAGGAATTAGATGGGAACAATGAGAAGCCAAGTCTTCATCTCATACATTAAACAACTGCTCAATTTTGGTAATTTGGCTGGCCCCTTTGGAGCTGAATTTTTACTTATTTATTTATGGCTTTTTAGTTAGTTGGTTTGTATAAGTGCTGCAACTAAAATTTACATATGGATCTCTCAAAGTCTTACTTTGTCGTTCAGTCCTTTGGATATTTGAACGACCAAATGCAGATGCAAATAATAAAGACCCACCTGCTGCTCCCCATAGGCCTGTTGTCCTGACATATCCATGCTTTGAATTTTAATGTGCAGCTGTAAAAATGGCTGCCTGTTTACACAAACATAGTGAAAGTAAAATATCACTGTGCCTTCTGTAGTTTTTATGATAGATGCACTCCTTAATTAACCCTAGTCAGTATTTCAGGTCAAAGATGCAGAACATACAAAATGAAGTACCTCAGCTGTGGTAATAGCCACCAATTTAGATGGCTTTAAAGAGTAATTCGTGGAGGAATAAAGCTTTCAGTAGCTACTGCCCATGATGGCTGTGTGCTGCTTCCAGGTTCAGAGGCAACATACTTTGGAATGCCAGTTCCAGGAGAGTACGAACAGGAGGCTGCGACTGTAGTCGTGACCTGCTGCTGTGCTTCTGGCTGACCACTATAAAAATATAATTCTGGCCTGGATGGGTCTTTGGTCTGATAAAGGAGGATGCTTCAAATGTTATTAAGACCTTTAATAAATACATAATAGATTGTATGTAATTTAACTAGACCAAGAGGAAAGAGGGGCTCAGGGAAAACAAATCAAGGAGATCTCTGTGGTTGTGCTGACTGAAAATACTAAAACTATCCATTTTTGTAACAGTTGTTATTGACTACTTCAGGGTTGGTGACTTGAGGGTTCCCGTGACAGCAATTTAATTCCTGATCAGGGCCCTACAACTATGCTGGAGTAAAAAAATAAAATATTATTTATTTATAATATTTTTATGCTGCACCCATCACCGAAGCCTTAGAAATAAAATAAAGGGGGGAAAGAAAAAGGAGAGAGGGATATATAGCTGTCAGATGCAGAGTTGAAGTAATGCCTGTTTTGGCCTTTATTTGTTAGGAATCCAGTTCACCAAGACTGCAAATTCACAGGCCAGCTGCACTGGACTACTCTACTGATCCAACATAGGTCTTGAAAGATACACACAAAGAGAATCCCCTGACACCTTCATGAGGATTTGCAGATCCTGTCAACAGAATTGTAGTTTGCCATTTGTGCCAGAAACAGCTTCTTGCCACAAGAAATGCAGAAGAGACTGTGGACTCCTTCAGCTGGCACCCATATCGTGCCTTCCCCAAATAGGAATGGGCATTAGGCAATTAACATGAATGGGAAGTGAAGACAGAACTGTGGGGATTTCCCTGTGCATCACTTCCCTACAAATTAGGATGTGAAGGGCAATGAATCCCTTGCTGTTATTTCTGCTTGCCTTCAGAAGACAGGGCTTTGGAGAAAGGGGTGGGGACCTGTCTTAAGGAACCACAGGTTGGGTTTACAGGTTGAATTCACAGGTCGAATTTGGTCCCTGGCAGTGGGTTCCCCATCCCTTGAATGGGTGATAGATGGTGATGATTCATTATGGGACTGGGATGCAGATTTTGGAGTAGACACAAAGAATACAAACGGATGGGTTACTCACAGCAAGAATCCCATGCCACTGGTTTTATCCCAAAAATCTAATGGAGGGACAGTGTCTGTTGGAGCAGTTTAATGCTTATGGGCTTCTTATTGTCCCAATTTGCATATATGCTGTAAATAAATCACACATTCCAAAAGTGCTGACATAAAAGTGCTTATATTTGAAATACGTAAATAAATCACATATTTCAAAAGTGCTGACATAAATCTTGAGTGACCTCCTTCCAAGGAAACAAAACATGGGCAACACTTGTACCCTTGGAATGCTCACTTGGAGAACTGAAGTGTTAGGGCATAAAAGCTGAAATCTCAAAGCACAGTTGCTAGGAGGAAAGCTTTATGAAACCAAGTAGCACTCATTGTTATCCTCTGAAGCTAAAGTGGTAATTGAAGCAAGTAGGCAGGTCAGACAAAGGATTCAGGCATTTTGTACATTCAGGTGGAACCAAAATGTCTTCTTTTAACTCCAACCCCTTGTGAGCTAGTATTCACAACAGCATTCTGCTGCCATCCACTTGGCAGTGAGAACAGGCCAGCAGCTCCTTCTACTTGCAAAGTTGTGCCAACAGCAAGTTCTTGAGAAGTCGACAGTGGACTCTACCATTTCAAGAGCCACAAACATTATGTTTCCTCTGAGTTAATGTGATAACAGGAATTGACTTTTGATTTTAAGCCGTGATATACATGGTATTAAACATAACAATAGTACTAGGAATGCTAATGGCTTGATGATTAATATTTATCCTGTCTCAGCATCAAAAATGTCATAAAGCCACAGCATGTGGCTTTAGAAGTATCCAAGTTGTGATTAGAAAGAAATGAGTTCTGGAAGCAAAGGGAAGCTCAGAATGCCAAAGTGCAGAAGAAGAAAAGGGCAGAAATCCTTTCTGATTTTGGTAAATAAGATCCTCACAGGACATTCTTTTGAGGCATGTCACCCTGAGAGAGAATTCAGCAGGTAATAATCTGCAAATGCTTAGTCTGCATCTATCAAGCTGAGAATGAAAATTTCTAAATATGAATAATAAATAAATTATTTTAAGCATTGTATTAATCTTGCCATGATGCAATTCTGTATAATTCCACATGCCCGCCCTTCCCTATACACAAACCTACTTCATTCTGTCAAGACAAAATCTATTTTTCCCTCCTATCTATTGTAAGAAATGAAACACTGGATGGCACTGTGGCATTACTGCCACATTCACTGAGAACTTCTTGATATCTTAGCCTAGATTGATAGATTTCAAAAGTCTTTAGGGGAAGGATACTTGTCTATTGGGAATAATAACATACATGATCAAATCAGTGGACAACATACATAGACAGATGTAGACTAGGGGAATATGCTTAATTCATTAATAGTGAGTTCACTTGTTTTGTTTTGGTATTAATTTCAGTGATAACCAAAACATGTGACTTGGCCTCTTATGGTTCTTCAGCATCCCAGAAATTGCTCCCAGTTTCACTGCAAAAAAAATAGAAAGCTGCAAACTGAAGCTGTGAATCACTTGAAATATCACCAATGGTCAAAATTTTAATTTCCCAAACTGAGAATCACATATGTGCTGTTACAGATAAGTGTCCCAATAAAGTAACAGGTTTTTGAGAACTTAATAGAGCTCCAACAAAGGAAAGCAAAAATGATTGTATGAGTCTATGAAAAATAATAGCTTGCTATTCAACTATAGCAAGCTATTTAGTGATTAAATTCTATAGGTTCTTATTTGGGAGTGAACCCCTTTGATTTCAGTGACAGTTCTGAATAAATATATACAGGATTGCAATATAAACCTTTTCAAAGTGTAGGGAAGAGTGCAAACTGAATATGCGTGATCAGGAAAAGATTTCACAATAGCCTCCTGTTCTGGTGAAACTTGCACCACAATTAGGACTCTTCTCTTGAATGTGAGTTGATGTTCAGTTCAGGTATGTTCCTGGAATTGCTGCTTTTGCTGTTATACAACCTGACGAATGATGTATACATATATGTGTTTTTATACCATTATAAAAATGCAAGACCATCCTCCATTCACTTGTGAATCAAGTACACTGTGCAATTACAGTAGATGTAATCAGGGAGTAACCAAGTCAGATGTCAATACTATCCATTGATGAATGAAGGTTGCACAGTTATTCTAGGCTCTAAACCAACACAATTCTGAAACAATTCAGAAAATACTACTCTCATAATTATTACTTATTTGAGTCCCTCCCACTTACTTCTTGAAAAGTGTTCTCAATGTACAATATTTTTTAATTATCAAGACATACTCATTTTTGCACAAAAATGCAAGTTTTCTATACAAAATATATTTCCTATTACATAAATATTATCCAAAGTCTACTGAAGTCAATGGCAAACCTTCTAAACCTTTCTGTAGACTTAAATAGACCCATATTGCATTCAGTAACCCTTTGCTTAATTTCATCTGTCTTTCAAAGTCCTCCTCAGGTCGAAGGCCAGGCTTCCTCCACCCTGCGTCTGAGAAGACTTTTGAAAGTTTGGATTGCATCAGTTAACACCTGACTCAATCTATACCTTCAGAAGTGCCCCTTTCCTCAGTGTCTCCGTACCTGAGGAAAGATTTGAAAGCATGCCTTAGGACAGTTGATAGCAGACCTGCTCCATCATTTCATCTTTAAAGGTTTAGTTCAGATGTCAGCTAGCCTAATCTATATTTTCAGATCTATCATCATCATCATCATCATCATCATCTTCATCGCTGCTCCCATAGGTTTTCCCCAGGTGGTAGGAGGAAGGTTCTCCCACTATGGAACTAAAAGTATATCATTGTCAGAGTTTCAGCATAAATCTGTAGCAACAGTAGAATTTATATACTATTTGAATTTATATGCTACCTTCTTTGCTTATATATATCAGGGTGACGCAATGGACTTTACACCACTGTTGAATGTCCATTCTGTATTATTTTTACAGGTGTCTATGTTCTGGTCATTGTAAGCAATTCTGCTAAAATTGAACCAAGCTTGAAAACGCAATCGCCTTCAAACCTGCAGTAAAATTTAAAATTCAGACTGCACCATTTAGGCTGAAAGCACTGAAAGAAAAATGTTCCTCTCAGATTAATCCCATAGATGCAGCTGTGCTGAGGAAATTACATGCATCCCATAGGCATCCCATGTGATACTTCTGTTGCTGGGCTGTACCATTTCAAACTACAGTGGTAAAGTAAAAGGTTTTATATCCTACTTTCATTAAAAAAACCCTCATTCTGGCATTTACATCTGAGTAAGCTAAACCTGTGAGAAGAAAGAATGTTCTAGTACTACTTCCTCTGTCATTGCATTGTCAAGCTCTGCTCATGAAGAGTGACATGAGGAGAAGGGTCTCCTATCCTTGGAGACCCCTTCATTATTATCCATGTTGCTTTGCCAGTATTCCAGATCTCATGGAGAACCTGCTGTGGTAGTGATTAGGTCTGCTCATCTGCTGGTTAAGAAAGCTGTCCATTAATACACACACACACAGCTTTTGCAAAACTGAAAAACCCCAGGGAGCTTGTGAATATTTGGCGGTAATGCTTGCAACAGTCTTGACTATCTTCATAACCCTTCCTCCTATCTTGTGCCCCAAACTCCCTTACTTTTCAAAGGTGTGTGCAAGTGGCAGGAAGGTTTATTCACAAGGCAAGCCTTTCTACTTCTTATAAGTAGGCAAGTGAAAAATGATGGCTGTGTGTTTTTTATATCAAGGGGAAGAATTGGGGAAAACAGGAGAAAGACAGAAAGTGAGCTTGCTATATCTTTGAATGGGGCTGGGTCTGTTTCAGTATGGGACTGCTCCTGTTCAAGAGGGTTTACGTTGTGAGCCTGATCTTCCATACCTATTTTATACATGGAGAAGGAAGCCCACAACCATTGATTTCATTAGGCCCTTCCTCTGGTAGAAGCTGCAAGCAGCCAACAGGGAATCAGTGCAGTATTGACACTGCTGCATATACATGCCTACTTCAAAATGAATTTCCAAGCCTTTGCAAAGCTTGTGCAGCTTCACTTCATTCCTTGGGACCCATAAAATTATTTAAAAGTGATACAGTAAAGCAGGTTGCAGAGCTGGTTGTCAGGGTCATGTAAGCCTGTTAGTTGGGGAGGGTGCCCCCTCTTCAACAGAGGGCCAGGGCTCAGCAGTAAACTGGCAAGCAGCCCTTCTCCATCTGATAAAGCTTCCTAGGCTTGCACTTCCCACACATGGCAGGCACTGCCGACCTTCCTTCGTTCCCAACTGGAGCTGGTATATTCCGATAACACAGCCTCTGATGTCAGAAAACAAACTCCAGGCGACAGATTGAACACATAATTCTGCAAAAGCTTGTCTCTGGAGAGACAATTAAAACACACACAGAGAAAAATAAATGGCTTTCCTTTCCATATTTCCACCCCAACCCCCCACCTTTTCGGCTTCAACAAGGAACAAGACAGGAATGAGTGTCTGCATGCTAGAATGCCCAGAAAATCGGCAATTAACAAGCGTTCCGGTCTGGCCTGTCTGCGATTTCCTCCTTGCAACTGTGGCTAAATGCTTAAATACATCATTCGGCCGAGCGTCCCCCACCTCTTCCTCTGAGCTGCCTCTGACTCAAGCCAATATCCATCTTCCCAGTTCCCTGTGTATGCCTTCTCACTTTCTGCCGTTGTTGGCAAGCCTGCAATGTTTGTTAGAACCTACACATTCACAATCAACTGGTTTGCCTGTATGGTTATGTTTGTGCCAGTTTAATGGCTCTGTAACACAATGCTAAAAGATGTATGCACAAACATAATGCAGAACCAACCCACCATATGCTCTCTTTTCTAAAGAGGATAATACAGTCATGGACCAAGAGTAGCATCCATAGGAAGCACTTGAGTGTCCTTCCTGAAAAATGAACTAGTCAAATAGCTATTTTGCAGATGAAAATTAACAGTACAGACACTCACAAAGAGGCAATGGGAAAGGGGTTTCACCTTCTCCTTAAATTTGTAAACTGGCTCTTGTTTCAATCTGGCATCCAGAATCCAATCGGAAACAGCCATAGAATGGAATTAAAACAGAAACTCCACTATGTCCTCATTATGTCCATATAGTCAGCCATCAAATACAGGATAAAAATAAACTATCTGTTCTAAGAGGATACTGTATACTAACAGCTTTTTTGAAAGTATGAAAACCAAATAGTCTTCTGTTCTAACTACCCACTCTCCTCACTGATAAATTCATATATTAGTCTCATAGAACATACACCTGAGAATTCTTGTACATATTCTACCATATATAGGGGTGTTCATTTTCCTTAACATTTGGTAAGAGAGTTCAAATGATCAAGCAAGTCAGGGTGTGGGTAGCTGGGGTGTCTACATGGTCCCGCAGCCCTTTGCTAACCCAGGGTAATATCCTTAAATCAGTGCCAGTTCAATGTTGCAGTTTGTGACTCTTGGGCTGGACCTAAAGCTAACCTCATTTTAAGATTTCATCATGGCACTGCTATTTCCACATCCTGCATTTCTTACTCTTCACATGGTCTTCACTCATGGTCAGGTGTGTTGTAGGAGAACCATAGTTTTCATGCTGTTTTCATGTGTCTACTATATATTCCCCAACAATCTTAGTGACTTTGCTAGCTTGATGACATTATCCATTATTTGGGAATGTCTCAGGAGCAGTTGGAAAGGAGATGTGTGCAGGGAAATGGCCCTTTAAGGTTTCCTTGCTTTGTTGTTTGGTTTGTTTAGCTCAATTTTGTTCTTCTCATGCCTTGTTCCACAAAAACTTGGCAAAAAAGAAAAGGGGCCCAATAGCTTCCCCACAGGGTGAAGTGAGTGTAACCAGCAGCACCTCACTCCTTCCAACCAATGGCAAGGGAGTGCACCTGCCTCCTGTGCAAATTTCCTCCCTGGTTAGGTATGCACAGGTGTGAAGGGGCAAAAGAGTACAGGTACTGTGAAGTAAGTCTCTCCTCCCCCCACCCCATCTGTCTATCTATGGAGAGTGCCTCCTGGTGCCAGCCCAGGAAAAGCATGGAGAAGGCTACTGCTCCTTCCGCCGGTCCTTTCAAACCAGTGAGATCAGGGCTCCCTTTCCTTCACTCAGAAGCAAGAAAATGCACCTTCCTTCCATGCAGACTTTCCCATGAGTTGGCTCCATTGAAGTTAATGGAATTTAGTTGAAATGCTATTGAAGATAATATGATTGATTTCTCAGTGCACCTGAAGTTCATCTAGTTGTTTCTCACACAAGATGGCAAAGAAAACAAACAAGAAAGCATGAAAACTCACAGCAATTCTACTTTTAGAGGGGAGAGGAGGAGGCATTTGCAAGTCAGAGAGAGAGGTCTAGAAGCAGGGGCTGATGGAGACAAGAAAGCAAATGAGATGCTGTCCATTTGCAAAGCCTGTGCCCTGAAGGGACATTTTCTTTCCCAGTCAGCCCCACCCCACTCTGCTACAAGGAAGGCAAGGACAGTGCTATGCATAACGGCATATACCACAACTGAACCTCAAGGAGGAGAAATGTCAAAATAAAGCTGGTCAAGAAAATAAAAAGGGGAGGGATGATGTGACAGAAGCATGCAAGTTACTCAGGTGGTACAGTACTGCATTAAAAGCTAGTGTAGATCCAGCTTGGAGAAGTAAGCCAACTCTGTCCAAAGTATGCATTATTTGCTGACAAGACAAGCCATTAAGAATCATCTTTGAAATAATGTACTCTTCACAATATAATTCACAAAGAATTTGTGCTAGCTAAAACACAACTAATATGCACGGACCCAAAAGTTCATGAAAGGAAATAACTAAATCATGCTATTTCAGAATTACCATCCAAACAACTAAAATGGGTACTTCTTTTATTTGAAGAGACATAGGTATTGATTATCTTAAATTATACCTTTTTGGGACTCCTGATGGTAAAGACTAGACTTGTAATGAAAGACTTGACAGATGAAGCTTTGTGAGTATTCTGAACAATAAAATGAGATCCTAATATTATTGATCATTATATAGCAATTTTACTTTAGAAAGTGTATTTACAAGTGACTGACAAGAGTAAGTACCATGTCACACTTAACATATAGAATTTATTACCAAAGTAGTAGTGATGGGAATCTGTAGAAGGGGATTAGAAAGAACAGATGGAGATGAAATGTCATGGCTGCAGATCTGATCAAGGTTCTGACACAAAACAGAAGGAACCATCTGCATCATAGAACCATGGAGCCAGAAAGTTAATCTATTCCAACCTTCTTTCAGCACAGGACATGTGCTTTTACTATATATCTCATAGGTGGCTACTGAACCTCTGTTTAAAAAAAAACTCTGTCACCTTTCCAAGCATCCTGCTCCACTGTAGAACAGCTCTCAGGAAAGTCTGTCCAATATTTTGAAATGTTCCGTCTTGTAATTTGAACCTTTTCATTCATGCCCTACTTTCTGAAGCAACGGAAAACATAAATTCTCCATATAATCTAGAACAGAGATTATATGAAAAAATGGCAGCACAAGTTGCAGAAGTACTGAATCAACATTAAGCTGAAGCCTGTCACATAAACCCCTTGACTTAGAACATTCAACCCCACTGGGACATCTAAAGAGAGCACCCATGGACCCTAGCTAGATTCTTTTGAGGAACATCATGCCAAGGCCTCATACACCCCCAGGTCTGCTAACCAGCACAGGCAATGTAGAAGGTGGGACTGATGGAGAGCCAGTGGAGTGTTTGGCTCCCAGTTAAAGCACTGAGTCTTTGAGGGGCTGCACTGTTCAGGAAGGCAGCAGCACCTAGGAGAAGTAGTCCTGTCCAAGGAAGATAGCATTCATCACATTATCTGCAGACAGCAATTCAGGTTGTCTCTGCTGCCATATGCCTAAGTCACCCACAGACAAGGACAGTTCAATTTAGAGAGCAGCATCCCATCTAACCTAATCTTCTCATTGTTCATATCCTAGATCATGCTGCCCTTCCTAGGATTCAGTGTTAATTCATTGGCAACCTCAATGCAACTTATTTTGTTTAGGAGGAACACTGGACATGTGTGATAAGTCACACAAGCTGAGAAAATCCCCAGGAATTACCTTTTTCCTCCAATGCAAATACCTGTAGGGGAAAGGAAGGCCTTTCAGAAAGGGATGTCTGTCCCTTTGTTAGGCAAAAGCTTGAATAGGCTATTTCCCCTCTTCATTTTCTTGTGGATGCAGTGGCTGCCTGTTCCTTTGCCAGCCCAATGCCTGATCATTCAAGACTGCTCTCAGGCTGTGAACTGGCAAATGAAAACAGGCTGGTTGTTCTTCTTTCCTTTATCTATCTCCTGGCTATAGGTACAAAGGGGAGACCTCACTCAACCATTCAGACATCTGCAAAATCACCCTATCTCAATGTAACCATATCACATGAAATATGCCATGCCCTGTGCAATGGAAGGGCAGGTCATACATCATGTGCCCCGACAGATTAATTGTTTGAGAATGAAAAGGGGAAGAAGAGAAGGGTAAAAAACAATGAAAGCTACATTTGTTGAAGGATATGTATGGGTTTGTGTAGCTTCTTAAATCCATGAGGCTTATGCAGTTTAACGCAAACTCAGGTCCAGTGAGAAGAAAGAGAAAGTCCTGTGACTATAGCTTCCATTGGGTCATTTTATATGGCCCCAAAATTGCCCACCAGTTAATTCTTTTATCTGAAAATGAGAAACCTTTGAGTTTGGGAGCTACTTCCTGATTGTCAAATTCATTCTGTCTCTGTTATTCTGTTGCATATTTTTTCTGGATTGAGCTGCCAGTTCTGAAGGAACACGCCCCTCTTCTTGTCAAGCTTAGCAGAGAGTGATGATGAGAGTGATCACAGTCATGATCTTTTACACAATAAAAGCCCGTGTGTGATTGCATGTGCTGTGTTTCCTGGACAATGGTCTGACAGGGACACCTCTTCACCTCTGATTCAAGCATCTCCAAAAATAGTATCTATAAGCATTTTATTTTCATTCTGTTGTTGTTGTTCCTGCTACTGCTGTTGCTGTTTTTACAAAACAATCCTATATATGTCTACTCAGAAATAAACTCCATGGAACAGATTCCCAGGAGGATTACAGCCTTACAATCGGTACTGATTAGAAGTTAAAAGTAGTCCTTGTTTCAGTCACACTTGCATTTTTTCTGCATGTAAAAATATTGGGCAAGCTAAATTAATATTTTTAACTGGTACACGTGTTCTGGTAAGTAACTCAGTGATCTGTGTCTGTGCCTTGTTGCTCTTGTCCTGCTGGCATGTGAAACAGAATTGGGGAGGAGGGCTGACTGGATGTGATATTCACCTCCTGAGAAGCTGACATCCAAACTAGGGTTATTCTCATCCACAGACAATGCAATCTTATTCAGTGCAGGGCAAACATGGGACTCCTTCAGTCAGTCCGCATGCCTCACAGACACTGAATCCACCTAAATTAATCCTTACAAATACTTGTATTAATCTTACCTACTTCCTAATCTTCCCAGCCTAAGATTACCAGCTTCCCAACCAATGTAAGAGAGGCTTGACTCCCATGTGTACTTTCCTGCTTGATCTTAATGGAAATGTTGCCTACTGTGGTTTTGGATTCTTTCTAATCCATGGCTGCTTGAGTACTGATGGTCTGGGGGTGGTGATACAAAGCAATGCAGAGAATGATTCAAGCACACAGTGGCTTGAATTGTTTTGGGAAACAGTATACCTCCCTTTAACAGCTTTTTCTATTAGTCACCACAACCCACACATAGAATAGCACCCCCATCGATAGCTCCTGTAACTCCAATGGCAACTCTTTGAAAAAAAGAAAGAAAAGAAAAAAGAAAGATTGTGGGTGCAGGTCTGCAACTGGCATGTAGGAAGAGAATGTTATATATGAACATAATCGATTCTGATTGCTTTTTAAGAGTAATTGTCCCTATAAATTCAGCAGAGTCTTGCCTGAGTTACATGATGTATGAGAGACATGTTAAATTGCTGCTGTAAGTAGATGACTGTCTTGGCTACTTTGTTAGGATGGATATGGAAGTCTTATTTATACTTCTATTCTTGTTAGACATTAGCTTAAAGATGAGCCAGTAACCTGGGAACACATTACAAGTGACTGTGTGAGTGGTTTATATATAGTTCAGTGAAATATATAAGTCTAAATATAATACAATCTCAGTTTTCATATAACTTGGCATAGGAAAATGCTTGTGAGTTCTTACTGTAAGATGCTCTCCTCTAAAAGAGCCAGCATCTTGAATTCTTTCTCTTTTGCCTTTTTATTTGCTTTTGCTTCCATAAAATCTCCCTCATTCCTGAACACAGTTGCACAATGTCATTGTGAGTTGTATCACAAAATACACAATAGGGTACAAGATCAGAGTTGTTTTGTATGAAGGCGTCACAACACATTGTGTACAGTATCTGAATCCCCTGGAGAATGTTATGGGCATCACTAGCAGGAGCCTGCCAGTGAGGGCTTTTCCTCAATCATAGTCTTACGCCACAAAGCTGGATAGCAACCTTTTCTTGGTGTGACATGCTGGTTGCCATTCATTTCATCAGTTGCAAATGTAATAGGCAGAAGCAAAAGGGGGAAAATATTACATAGAGGTTGTGTCTAGTGGCTTCTATGACGATGCTCAATTGTTAATACCAGAATGTGATTGGAACCTCATGAAAATGGATACAGGATCTCTGGCTATGCTTGTGGGTAGCATCTTCACCTCCAATTTGTACAGCCCTCCAAGTGTTGGAGATGTGTGTGCACCTTGGGCTGTCTTCTGTAGTACAGCAAGCTTCCTGAATGCTTTTGAAGCCTCATTTTCCAGAATTCTAGATAATGCAGGGAGCTTACACAGAGCTGGTCCCCCACTGCCAGCACAGGCATTCCCCACAACTGGTATCTATATCAGCAAGGGGACAAGACTGCAGATAGGAAATTAAGCAGTACCTTGGGCTATAAGAACTGTAGTACATTGACACCCATAGTCCATTTCCAGCTCCTGCCCTATCTCCACCTTCTATTTCAATGCAGCCCAGTGGTGTTTTATTAACCTGCCATCATGCTGGCCCAGGTAGCAGATTTTTCACCCTTTCTGCACTGATTCTATGATGAGAAAGGGGGTTGTTATTTATGGGAGTAGGAGTCTATGTGAGCAAAACAAAAGGGAATTCCAGTAGAATACAGATGTGGGCAATCCAACGCATCTTTATGGTGATGACTGCCAGTTCCTAAGGCTTGCCTCTTGGGATGCCAAATGAGCTTGCCACAATTCTCCAATATGCACCTGATGTTTATCACTGATGTTCTCCTCAGTGTTTGCAATTACATGAATAGGAAAATTGCACAAAGCAAAGGGCGTAGGTGAAACTTGAGGAAACAATTCCCAAATTTCCACAAATTTCCCTAACTGACTAAAGTATGACTGGTTCAAATAGTGTGCCTTTTGAGAAACACAGAAACAGAGCGAGTCGGAAGGGTCCTCCCGGGCCATCTAGTCTGACCCCTGGCTCCAGCCGGCTTCGTTCATGACATGCCCACCATGCGCATGTCCAGCCTATCTTTGAACACCCTCACCAATGGGGCCTCAATGACCTCTTGTGGAAGCCCATTCCAGGTGCACATTTTTCAAGCACATATTTTGCAAACATATATATAAATTTGTGAATTTATAAACATTTTAGAAGACATGGTTTCAGGAGAAATGGGACATTTTTTAGTGATTTGCAATCTTTAATGGGATTGCTATACAACTCCACTTTCCAGATAGGACTACAAGACCCTTGGGTGAGATACAGATAGCCACTGGGACTAATTGAACCCTAAAAAAGATTGATACAGGAAGATCTCCCTCCTGAACCAGAAAGTGGTAGTCTTTCCATACAGAGAGTTGGTCACAGGCCCAGATAACCTCTCTCCCCAGAAATGAGACTGGCTAGAGTTAGAATATATTCCTACCCAGACACCACCAGCAGATACTGATGTAGTTCAAAAAACAAACAAACAAAAAAGTTCTGTTCTGACTATGTTTCTTTCTATGCTTATTCTCATCTTGCAATCAGCCCCAGTGTCTGGAATGATGGGCAACATGGCTACAACCAAGAGGCTGTTACAATTGGGCACATGTTCATTCTCACGCTCACAGTGTTCTAACTGCAGGGGGATGAACTGATGTAGAAAGCACAAAACATTCAATTCCCCTCCCCTCCCATGACAAATACTGCATACAAGAAATTGGGTTGCTGATCTCTGTGAGTGTGGACTGTCTCTTGGGAACTTCTCAATGACTGAAGGGGAAAAGAAGGCACCCTGAATTGGGATTCTGGGCTGACTCTTTACCTCCTGAAAAGTTGGCTGTAGGAAAACAAAGCCAAACTTACCTCCTGGACATTGTCCAGAAGTCAGAAACAGCCTCCTTCTTTCTACAGGGGAAATCCAGAACTGTCTGGAAATGATTTCTGGTGCTCTGGAAGTGAGAAGGTACCTAGAGATTTAAAATGATCGTTGTGTAGCTCTTTCAGTCAATGATGTTTACTCCTTTTCTCCTCCATTCCTGCATTCCACACTCTTCAACCTGAAATAATTTGGCTTACAGTGATCAGAGACTCCAAGCCTTTTCTCACTTTCCCACTGATCTGGAATATTTATTTCATTTATCCAAATGAATAATTAGGATATCCTAATGGCTGGCTTTGTATTGCCTCAGGATTGGGAGAGAGGTCATCTGGCCAGTCACCCAACTAAAGTATGTTGAAGCAAAACTGCCTGCCAGAAAGAATAATGGGTCATTTATTTATTACAAAGTTGGAATATGGAGGCACAAACAAAAAATGAGAAAGAAAGATGGCACTCCCTTTATATGTGAATACACAGCTTCACAAATTTCATAGGAGATGCCCCAGGGACTGCAAAGACTGCATAAGCAATGTGTCAATTCTTTTTCCCAAAGCAAAAACCAAAAATTAGGGCAGCCTGCCATGAGTCTTCTTGGTTTTCTTCCTGTTGCAAAGGCTGTTGGTAAAATGCTGGCCACACTTGCTTTTGAAAAAAGGGAGCAAAGCAGCTTCATTTCTCATAGAAAAAATATTTTTATATAAGGAATGCAGTTGAGGAGTGTAGCTGTAAAGGGTTTATCTCTGGTGCTCTTCCTAGCTCATGCAAGTTTATACTATGCATAAACCTCTAGCAAAGCTACAGAAAATTATCTTGGACTTTTGGCACTGCAGAAGTTCACTACACATGTTGACCCTTGTATAGCCCAACAGTACAACTCTGTGTAGGACAATAAAGAAGAGAAAACCATAAAATTTTCTTCCATGTGCTTCCACAGTTAGAACTGCACTGATGCTGCCCCACTGTGATGTAAGTTGTGCCACTTCATACACTTCCATGTCTATGCTGGACTTCAATTTGGAAATATTGTTTAACTAGTAGTGTAATTTGCACAAATAAACACCTGAAGACCACCTGGCTCTAGTGTGATTTGTGCCAAATCTGCTGCTTTGTACAAAGTTCAAGTTGCAATTTGCACACAGCAGCCCATTTGACACAAATCAAGCCAGAGCCATGTGCTTGTCAGGTGCTTATTTGTGCAAATTTCATTAGTGGGTTAAAAATGTATGAATAGTGGTCTATCCTAGAGAAAGAATTCTGAAAAACAGAACAAAAGCCCAACAGAGCCCATCTAATCATCAAATCAGAAGTGGGAAGGAAATCCATTGAGCGCAAATGGGCTGGATTTCCCTGTTTCCCTTTTTAACAGTAATTACAACAAATCATGCACAACATTGGACAATGAACTTTTACCAAGCCAGAGACAGTCTGCTGCAAAACAATCAATAGTTATGTCATCATGCAGAATCCTTGCTGTTTATTTTCTTCCTGATCTACTGTGGATTTTAATTAAGGTTGCTTCCAAAATTTCTTCCCTAATTTTAGAGTCCCGCATTGTATTTTTTCATTGTGCCAGCAGTTCTCCATGTGTACTGCCACTCACCCCCAGCAGAATACACAGGCTGATAGGTTCAAGTTCATCTTAAATCAGGTCCATGTGGACACAAAACTTTTGTTAACATTTTAAAAAAAGTTAAAAACAACAGCTCTTGGCCATGTCATAAAATTAAGACAAGCCAACCCTGCTCCCATCATCCCATCCACCCACAAAAATCAGTGAAATTTGCTCACGGTCTCATTTCTCTTTTCACACCTTTCTCATGTGTATCTGCTCTTCTCAAATTGACAGAAAACATTGCCTCAACACTCCTGTTCTTCTTATTTTAAATGTCCCATATCTGGCACACAATCTAACTAGATAATTGCACTGTATTATTATTATTATTATTATTATTATTATTATTATTATTATTATTATTAGAACATTTCTATGCTGCCCCTTGCCGAAGCCTTGGGGCGGCTTACAAACACAATAAAATACAATAAAATACAAAAATAACAATATAAAATTAAAATTAACAATATAAAATAAATAAAAATATAAAATATAAAAGAAGTCGCCCTGGCCAGATAAATAAGCAAATATTGTTAACAATTAAAGTGACATTTAAATAAAAAGGTCTTCACCTGGCGCCGAAAAACAAGTAACGACGGCGCCAGGCGGACCTCTCTGGGGAGCACATTCCATAGATTGGGTGCCACTGCAGAGAAAGCCCTCCTCCGAGTACCACACAGTATAACATCCTTTTACCTACCTCCATATAATTTGAGTGAATTTGTTTAATATGCATTTACAAGACTTGCATGCTGTTTCATATTCCATTATGGGGATTTAAAGGAGGTGAACAATAAAAGATAACATAAATAAAATAATAAAATGAGCTGTCAAAAAAAGGTCACTAAAACAATGGCTGGTTACATCAAGAAGCTTCCTGAAACATGTATCTTCAGGAAGTGACAGAACAATGCAATGTTGGTTATTGGTTATATGCAATATTGGTTATAATGATGTTATAGACTCCTAGAATACATATAACTCTGATCCACTGCGCATGCCAAAGGACCGCACTAACACATTTCTCACATGCTAGATTAGTCTTAACTGTATCTGAGAGCTTATGATGGGTATTTGTTCTACAGACCCATCCAAATCAACCTTCCTAGAGTCAATTTGTGAGAACAGTGCCTTAGCAGAAATTTTAAAGAGGACTAGCTTATTCATCCTGGATAGGTATGGTCGAAACTAGGGCTGGAACATTCCAGAGAGAATTTTGGGGAGTACATGGTATGTGCCACAGGTACTGCCTTTACATGCATCTATGGGTGGACTGCACTTGGAATTCTGTGTACATTTCTGGACAAATGCACCTAAGAAGGATACTATAGAGCTGGTTGAGGTACAAGAAGGGGGAACAAAACTAAGCAGAGAGTGGATGAACTCCCCTGTGAGTTGCTGAGCCAAAAGGCAATTAAAGGAACATGATTGAGGAGTATTACATTATGTATAGTGCAGAGAAAATAGCTAGGGATAATAAGTTCATACTATGGGTCATTCAATGAAAATGAGTAGGGAAGGATTCAAGACAGATACAAGAAAAAAACTTCTTTGTACATCATGTAATTAAGCTATGGAATCCAGTGTTATATGATGTAGGGATGTCTATCAACTTGGTTAGCTCTTAAAAACAATTAAAGAAATTCATAGAATATTAGGTTCCAGAAGGCTATTAGGCACGATGGCTATATATTTCCTTCAGTATGAGGGACACTTTTGTATACCCTGACATTATAATCAGCACGTGAGGCTTTTCTTCAAGTGTCACCTCTGAGGGAAGTTTGAAGGACATCAACAAGAGGAAGGACCTTCTCAGTGATGGCCCCAATTATGGAGTTATGTCCCCATTGAGGTTCACTTGGTGCCAACTCTGCTATTTCTTTTCCTTTTCCTTTTTTTGATGCAGGCTATGACTGTTATTTTTTCTGATACATTCAATGGCATTTCATAGCCAACAATGTGTGTGTGGTTATTATGTCAGTCTGGTTATATTGGCAACACTGTTTTAGTTGTTCAAATCAATGTTATCTTTTAAGATTTTGTATATTACAAATATTATGGTGTTGTGTTATATTGTGGGTGGGTGTGTCAGAAATAAGGTGGTGGTGGTGGTGATAGTAGCTGAGAAACACGGACAGGAGGTTGCTAGTATATTTGCAATCTGCTTGGGAGTGTCCTACAGGCAGCAGGTTGGCTTATGTGTGATGATTCCTGGACAGAATGGACTAGTCTATTACAGAAATAATTTAATTATTTATATTACTATTTCTGAGTCATGTCAGTTTTTCATATGCTTATTTACAACTGGGTACTATCCCATTTCTACTTCAATCCATAATTAATTCAATTTCTGCATTATTTTTCCCAGAAAACACAGCATGCTTGCATTTGACAGCCAAATAAGCATTTTTGTATACATTTTAATCTAATAGTCCTATGGGACTATTAGTGCGGAATACAATTCTAATGAATACATAAATAAAAATTTTGAACTAAGACATGGAAATTACGATGTCTCCAAACAACACATTGGTTTGGGAATTGTGCCACTGGTCAATGCTCTTAAAAATGTGGACTCAATCGTCTCTGTTGCAGACAAAGCCATACAATTCTTTCATTCCTTCAGGAATGGTCATCAGTCTCTGAAATTTCAATAATTCTCTCCATCACCCAGGTTTCAAGAGGCTACAGCAAGAGCTGTCTACTAGGAATGGTCTCAGAGCATTTATTCCCCAGCTTCTAACAACAGTGGTTAGAGAGAGCTGGATGCAAGAGAGCAGAGGGCAAGCAAGTGGTTCAGATCATTCTCCAGCCCTCCATTTCTCAATCTTCCTCACTGAGCTTTAATCTATCTCCAAACAGTTAGTAGGAGAGGGTAAAAGGGATCCAAAAAGGCATTAGGGCTGATGGGCACAGGTAAAGAGAGAGGCTGAGTTCTGTCGCGGTTCCTGGATCTCCCACATGATGCTCTGTGAAGAAAGGCCTGTAGTGGAGAGGGTGAAAAGATCAATAACTAGATGGGCTGGTTGTTGTTGGTTTGTGGTTTGCCTGTCATAAACCATAATCAATATTTACTGGAGCAATAATATACTTAGGAAACTATGGCCCCAGAGTGATGGAAGAGCGAGGAACAGAAAACTGGCATTTAAGGCCTTTGGAGGGAAATGGCAGCTTCTTAATGATCATTTGGGTGCTCTCGGGTTTCTTTCTTCATTTATTCAGAGAGACTTCATTAGTGTTTAAATCACAGAATGGGGAGGTAGGAATCCCCAGAATAGCGAGACTCTCAGAGGCTAGTATATTTAGTGCCTAGATGATGCAATTCCTCAGTTCAATATCTGCCTTTTGAAAAATTCTAATGGCCAAAGGAAGAAAGCTGAATCCATACTTGGTAAATCTGCATCCTGCCTTCCCGGTATGAACATCAGTGCTTCAGATATCCCTTCTCCCATTATTTTTGCCATTCATAACAGTAAGAGAAGCTTTACACTTTTCTAAGATACACACATTGACAAAGAAAGTAACGATTAAAAAAAATAAATAATGTCTGTAGACTTCTGAACATATGTAGATTCATGTTACATCCAAAAATACAAAGGATTAAATATGAATATGGAAGAAGGAAGGAAGGAAGGAAGGAAGGAAGGAAGGAAGATATAAAGGAAAATAAAGCAAATATCTGTGATTTTAATTTGTGAGCAATGCATAAAAGGTAATAAGATATGAAGAAAATGCAAAATAACAATGAGTGACAAGTGTATATCCACCTTTGAACAGAAGAAGCAGTATTTCCAGAAACATAATAGGGCACGTATGTGTGTTTTGTAATTTTCCAGTTCTGATTTGAGTCAGCTGGACAGAGTTGCATGACAGGCACAGTGAAAATAACCTAATATTACAAAGGTAGCATTTGGAACTAAAAAGAAAAGAAGAATGTTGTGACATTATCAAGAAAACATTTTAGCTTTGTCAGAGTTTTTCCATTATTCACAGTCATCATCTTCGGATATACAAAGACTGAAAGTCAGTGTGGACAGTATCAGCTATAAACCAGTATTTCTTGCCATGTAAGAGTCATTAAGCACATTATGTGATGTCCATGAATTTTGACCAATTCTGGCTTTCTGACTAGGGTAAGTATATGACCATTATGTTCCTCAGCAGGCCTCTGCCTCTGGGGCTGGCCAGGTCTATATCAGCAGCAGAAAGCTTGACCATGAAGTAAAAAACACTTCCAATCCAGGCACCTCAGCTTGCCGAGCAGACAGGCCAGTGGATCAGTATGGAAGAGAACATCAATCAAGCTCGGAAGAATATTGGTGACATAGAAAACTGGGCATGCAGCACTTAGATGGATATGTGGACCATTGCCACAACCATGGAGTATGTATAGAAATGCAGCAGCAGCCTTCTACCTCCTGAAATGGACACCTTCCTGTGGTTTCTTGGGTCCTCCATAGCTTGAAATCATCTCATTTCATCTGACCTTTTGAGAGCATTCAGGTGGCCAGCTCCTTGCCCGAAAGCCGTCACTAAAATTCTGAAACTGCCATTTGCTGCAGTGAATAGGATGTCCTTTACCCCTGCTCCTTAGCTCCTGAATAGGATGTTTGTCAAGAGGAAATCACTCCCTTTAACATTGCTCAGGTCAGGGCTCTTTCAGCCCAATGGCTGATTTCAATTTCAGAAGAGGACACAGTCATAGGGAGGCCAAAGGCAAAGGGATGGGACCAAATTCTTTAAAATGCTAGGGCATTTTTACTGAAAGTTCCTACTGCCATTAAGGAAGCCTTAGTACCAGAATGGCAGCCTTTTAGAATACCCCAGCCCCTGCAGATAAAAGTAAAACAAAATATTAATAGCGAGAAACCACCAGATAGCAGTGATGGGACAAAGTGGGGGTCTGAGAAAGCAATGGAATGGGACATGGATATGTGGGAAACTCCAGAGGCTCAGACTGGAAAGCCAGATGGAAAGGGTTTGGCCCACCGACTTGAGGTTCCATACCCTGGTTAAGGTATACCCTTACAAGAGAAATAAAATAAATTACAATTATTTATTTTTTATTTATAAATTCAATTCAATGCTGTGTTGTCCTTACGATATTTGTTTTGTATTTGATGCTTTTGTTTTTATGCATTCTTGTAACCACCCAGAGAGATTTAGCTACTGGCTTGTATAGACATAATGATGAAGATGATGATTTTACATTTATAACTCACTTTTATTCCATTGTAGAACACAACACATGGCTACATGGAACTCCCAGCTGGTCTGCCCACCAAGCACTGACAACCGCCACACAGAAATCACTACTGGGGACTTCAAGAGCATAGAAAACAAGAGTGAGATCTAGGGGAAAAAAGAGCATAAGCGATATTTTGTCCATCTCTGAAGAATCTAGAATTATTACACTGTAAGGCCAGAAGGGGCCTAAAGTTGAGTCCAAGCTCCACCTCTTCTTAAAACTCCAGGCACATTAGTCCAAATAACAGACTATTTCACAGCACATGCAGAGTGCAGGTACAGCATCCCTTTTGCAGCAGAAATGCAAAAGCGCCAATGAGGCAAAGAACAGACTAAGCAAGCATCGGCCCAGGTTCCTAGCCTTTCAGCAAGCGCTATGATGAAAGCTTTCAGACTTTCAGCAGCCTTTGGAATGGTTGTGGGAGCGATTTTATCTCAGGGCAAGAAAGAGTGAGTTTGGGGGATAAAAAAGAAATAGGATTTAGAAGACTGAAGGGGGAGACACCTCCAAGGAAGATGTGTGCAAATTCCTTCTTTCTGCTGAGTGCTTCTTTTGCCTGCCTGTTGGGTGGTGGAGGGAAGAGGGAGGGTCAGATCAGAGCACAGAAGTGAATACCTCTGAACAGCAGAACAAGCAAAGAGCACGCAGACATTGTAAACTCCTCAGGTTTTCCCTAATCTCTCTGTAGTTACAAACATTTCCTACTGTGCAGGTGAAGATAGAGCAGCCGTGTCCCCGCACTACCTGAGCTGGGCTAGCAACCAGAGCAGCAGCGGCATTGAGAGGAACGCGATGCTAGAGGGCAGCAAAACTGCATTCAGCTCTCCCATTCGCAACTCCGAGGCACATCTTTCTTCAGTCTCACAACTGTACTGGGTAGGTGATGACAATTTTAAGAGAGGCATTAATGAAGCACAAACAAAA
Organism: Varanus komodoensis; assembly: GCF_004798865.1. Classification (NCBI taxonomy): domain Eukaryota; kingdom Metazoa; phylum Chordata; class Lepidosauria; order Squamata; family Varanidae; genus Varanus; species Varanus komodoensis. The sequence goes on from NW_025335941.1 coordinate 40,125,866, forward strand.
GCATACATCCATGTGGCTTCCTCTGTCAGGCAGTGTTACAAATTGTCTTGGAGTGTTTGCTTCCACAAACAAATGATAGAATGTCAATGCCTACTAAAAGACAAGTTGTTGGTGTTGGATTCGATAAATCGTGTGTGTGTGTGTGTGTGTAGAAACAAACCAATTTCTATAGACCCTAAAATATCTTTCTGCAATAGGTATGGCTCCAACACATAATACCTTCCTTCTCCCTAGCTACATTTCACCTTCCTCTGGTCATGCTACTATCTCCTCCTCCTCTATTGGTAGGATTTAAGATCTTAGATCTCATCCCAACTGTCAGGAATCCATTTGGGGAGGGGAAATCTGATGGATTTTCCTGATTTGGGAAGCCAGATTCCATTACATTTTTTTCTTACCATTGAATCTGGTAAGAGTCAAGTCAGCTTGTTGACTGGTACTTTAAAAATAGGCCATGAGTTACATGAGTATATATTCAAGAATATGCTTATTTTTCTTTGACTAAATTTGCATAATATAATGGAAATAGGATGATGATACAAACACAGTCTACAAGTCTGCAAAAATTGTACAACTTTTTGTATGAATACACTTGAACAATTCCTGAAGGTCAGAATGTTCATAAAATATTACAATAAAAATATCATGCCCTACTAGGAATGTCAGAGAAATCTGCAATGTGCTTATATGAGTTTCAGATTTCAAAGGATTGAGCCTGTGGACTCCACAGTGAACTGGAACGTAAGTTTAGGAATCACAGTATAACAGTGCTGCACAAAATGTTGTTCTGTCCTTAGGTATCTCACCGAGTATATTGGTATAGTGTAGGCTTCAAAATGTCCTTATACATTCATTCATTCATTCATTATCTGTATTAGCCAAGAGTCCAGGAAGACTCTCTGGACAGATATACGTAAGTCTAGCAATAGCATGATGGGTCCAGTGATACATTGTATTTTCTCAGATGGCCTTCTAACCACCATTCAAAACTATTTTGCTAAGTATTAAGTAGTTCCACCAACTATTTAGATGCAAAAGCAAACTTTCCTACAGGTAAGAAAGCTGAAATGAGTTTGTACTAATATGTGATAGATTGTGCAATTGTTTCACAAGGCATGCAGATCCCAGTATTCAAAATGCACTTCCAAAAGTTAGCATGTGGCTATAAGTGGATGCACATTAAAAATGAGTAGCAAGCACACCCACTTCAGCACCAACACGATTTCAGTCCACAGCCATTCAACCACAGTGTCAGCACTTTGTGCATATTGCAGTTGACTCTCAGATTTTAATAGAGATGTATGGATTTTGTTAAACCTGTTCTATTTATGCTTTGTGGATTGTCAATCATCTTTCATACCTTCATCCACTCACTGTAGAAATATTTTTAACCAGAATTTCATCCCACTTGTGCTAATTTGCATTAGTGTTAATGTGCACTTATGCAAATGAACTAATGTGCATTAACGAATGCAGATTAGTGCATTTGCATGAATGGACACTTGTGATGATACAATAATTCCACCATATGGGAGGGGGAAGTTCTTAGGTCTCCAGAATCTGCATTACTCAGAAAAAACAATCTGCTACAGAATTGGCAGGTCTGAATTCACATAAATCTGTATTCGTCTGAATTTGTTGGATCTAGTGATGGTATTAAAAAACTTTTGTTTTTGCAGAGAATGCATGTTTTGTGGGACCTGAAATATTTTGACTTCTGTCCAAATCCGATTGCAATCTTTGCTTTCATATTCCCTTTACAAATTAAAAATGTGCATATTTCCATATGCAATTTTCTGAATATGCATTACTTTATGAATTTTTGAAATGTACACATTCTTCTCCCATTGATTAAGCTTTTTTCTGCATTTTTGAAAAGTGAACATTGTTTCATACACCTTTTCTAAATATTTATCTGTTGCTGAACTCTGTTTTGCTTGGGTCTACCAATCATACTGCAAGCTTGGAAATCTGCTTTAAGGGCAGGAGATGCCAAATGGTCAGATTTTTGTATAAAATGAACTGAAAGAAATTTCCCATAAATTCCTATATATGCCAACTATGAAGTCAGTCCCATTGAGTTCAACAGAACCTACTCCCTGAATGCAAGTGAGTAGGTGATTGCAATGTCATCTCTCTCGCTCTCTCTCACACGTGCACACGCACACGAACTTTGTGTTGTTTTCTGCAAGAGCACATAAGATATACTGTTCTGATGGTACCTTTGCTTTTCATTCCTGCATCCTGTTGATTTTCTCACAGGGTTTCTTTCAGAGTTCAGGCTAATTTCCACATTGTGCCTGTTCCTACTCATAGCTGAAGAACTGGCACAGACCCAGGTGAAGAATGAAACAAAAAGATCTCTATACACAGGGAACCTGCTGAGCTACTCGTCCCCAGTTGCACTATAATCAAAGTATCCTGCTTCCTAACTCAGAATAAAGTGGCTTCTATAGCACTGCAAACTTTCCTTCCTTCTTTTCTAAAGCACACACCTTCCCTGCACTGTTACAACCATTTTCATGTTGTGAGTGCTAGTGTCAGAAACCAGAGGACTGGACCTTCAGTACTTCTAATTTGTGTGTGTTTGTGGGAGGACTTGGGGATGTGAGGGAAAGAATTGAAGTTCTGCATTCTACACAGTTTCCACTCCTTGTCATATGAAATCTTTCTATACAGAGAAAGGCAATAGAAAGGATCAGGATGCAAAAGCAGCTCCCCTATGAGAAGCAGCTACAACCGCGGGGACTGTTCAGCTTAGAAAGCAGGTAAGGGGAAACATGAGAGAGGTGTTTAAAATAATGCATGATGTGGAGAAAATGGAATGGGAGACATTTTTCTTCTTCTCCCATGAACCATTGAACTTGGGGTCATCCCATGAAGCTGACTGGTGGGGGGCTTAGGGCAGATAAAAGGAAGCACTTCTTCATGCAGTGTATGGTTAAACATGGAATTTGCTGCCATGGGAAGTGGTGATGTCTGCCAATCTGGATGGCTTTAAAAAGGGATTTGGCAGATTGACGAAGAAGAGGCTATCAGTGGCTGCTAGCTTTGCTTTGCGGCTATGTGCTCCCTCCTTCACCAGAGGTAGCCTGGCTGCATGCAGCAGTGGCTGAGAAGCTTGGGCGGACGAGGTCTTGCACCCTTCCTGCTTGAGAAATTCTGTGGGGAACTGGTTTGCCACCATGCGTGTGGAGTGCTGAACTGGGTGGACTTTGGTCTGATCCAGCATGCCTTTTCTTATGACTTGTGGCAAGCTACTCACTCGCCAGAACCACTGTTCATCTCAAAGGTAAATGTTGGACCAGGAAAGGGAAAAGGCAAAAGGTGATGCAATGCTAACTGATCTTCTCATTATAGACAGCATGAAGTTACTGCCTTGGGCAGCTGTTGCCAGGGGCCCTGGACAGAAAGCAAGATGCCACACAGTCTGACTTGTCTTCCTAGGCTACTCTGCTGCCCTTGGGTACATTGCAGAACACTTATCTGCAGTATGTTGAATTTCCATATGTAGGGTTGGGTGGGCTGTCACCACCTCCTTTATCTCAGGCAGCAAAATGTTTGGGCATCAACACTACATTATAGATGTGTTCATGATGTTTTAATATAAACCATGCCAGATTTAACGAATAATATAAAAAGGCCTTGTGAAAATGAATTGAGCCAGTGTGGTGTAGTGGTTAAGAGCATGGGACTGGGACTCAGCCCAACCTACCTCACAGGGTGGTTGTTGTGGGGATAAGATGGAGGAGGAGAATGATGTAAGCTGCCTTGAGCCCTTTGTAGGAAAAAGGCAGGATATAAATTGAAAAATAAATAAAGAACATCAGTTTACTTCTATGGTGGTGTGATAGGATAGAGGGGTCTGAACTCTAGTCAATTAACAAAGCATATTTGATCCTAAACTTCTTCAGGATAAACAGAAATACTTGATGCGGGAATTTGAAAATCTGGTAGCAGGCAATGATAACACTACATATTATTTATATTGGTTATTATTTATAGAGTAGTCTGAGTGGCATGCTGAGTTTCTGACTTCCATGTAGAACCCATGACTTCCCACCTCACACATGTAGTATCCTAGAAAACATTGTGTTCTTCAGAGTCCTCCTCCAAGGCTGCAGATGTTGCTGCAACCTTGGTAAGGGAAAATTTACATGTGATCCTCCATCCCCTTAAAGCCTTCAAAGAAAGATCCTCTCTCACTGCATCTCAAGGTTACAAAAGTAGCCTCAGAGGACCCTAGAAAGCTCTGAAAGGGGGCGTTTTGGTGGGCCATGGGGGGAACAATGAGAAGGGCATATTATGAAGAATCTTACCCAGCCTAGCCTCATGTCCACCAGTGTGTCTCGACTAGTTTGGTTAGGATCCCTATCTAAAAGTGGGTGGAGAAGGAGAACAAACAGACTAAAATAATTTCTGTCAGTTCTCCCACCTCGTTGGGAGCAGCCAAGCAGACCACTGGATACTCAGAAGCTTCTTTTGTCCAGTGAGGGCACCCTTAGTCACCAGTTATCAATGTGTTTTGATAATTTCCCATGTAGTTAAATGTCAGACATTTCCATATGAGCAGGTTACCAGGCAATGAAGGTTATTGAAATGGATCAAAGACTAGAAGTGCAAGAATGAGTTCTGTACCCATTGCACATTCCACAGTTGTTTGGAGTCACTTCACAATCAAGATAATAAGTGCAATCCATATTTTTTGGTTCAGATAGAAGAGAAAACAGTAACTTGTCTGAATTAGGAAATAATAAATACGTTCAGCTCATATGGGATCAAGATGGAGCATGTGAACACAAGATTAATTTCTCCTCCTTAAGGCTGTATAAATCAACAGAATACATGCTCACTGACGTTCTCTGAATTCCACCTCAAAATGCAATCTGACTCAAGTCCATATCAGATTATGAGCTCTGTGTGTGTGTGTTTTCTTTTCGCATTACAATCTAGTCATATGTATGTGTCAATTATGTGATTCTGAAATGTACATATTCTTTTCTTGTTGGTTTTCCATGAACATTTTTTGAATGAACAAGTGCTGTTGAAATCTTTTGGGAAATACAGATGTGGGAGGCCCATGAATCATGCTGCAAGCTCAGCATGTATACATTTTGACTACAGGTTTTATGTCCACTTCAACAGGTGTGAACTGGTTAAATCTGAATAAAAAATGAACTGAAATGAATTCCTCACGCATCCTACAAATCCTTGAACTTACTTAAGGAATTATTTAAGGAATTAGAAGCATTACCTGGGAACTGACCGGCATGTTACTGTGTGCTAATGAGCATAATGTATTAAGTCTCACTAAAAAGAAAGAGAAATAAAGGAATTGCACAGGTATTTTTCTGATTTGTAAAACCCCATGTAAGAAGAGAGTAGAATTCATGAAAATGGTTTCATAAAAAAAAGGCTAAAAAAATAGAACCTCCTATCACGTTGGCCTCAACCAACTCTGACACAACCAAATTCATCCTGGTAATGTTTTGAGTGTTGAATGATGACAGAGGAGACCCAGGATCAAATCCCATATCAGTTATGGGGTTCACTGGGTGATTTTGGTCCATTTACCACCTTCTGTTAGCCTAATCTACTTCACATGGTTCTTATGAGAATTGCATTGGAAGAGAACCCTGAAAGATGGTGATAGTATGATCTTCCATCACTGGTGTGGGAAGGGGATGTAAAGGCAGTGTGTAAGCTTGCTGTTGGTCCTGATGCTGCAGCCCTAGGGTCCTCAGGTAGTGTTTTGGCTGTTTGCCACCAAAGAAGAAATGACAGGATGCTCATGTCCATCTGCAAGAAACTTCTTGAACATCAGTAACCTAGAGAGAGTCATGTGGCAAAGCCTGATTATTCTTCCCTAGTCAGAGATTTGTGTGTGTGAGTGTGGGGGGGGGGGGGTTGCTTCACTTCCATATAGACTGAGAGGGTCCTCTCATGTCAATCCAAGAAGACACATTTCCTGTGTCAAGAAGCCACAAGTCACTACCCATTCCTTAAATGGTCAGTGACTTATCACTTATGAACTGAGCTTTGCTTCCACAATGTCTCTGAAACAGATTGTAGGACTCAGACTGCCTTGTTCTCTGCATGCACAAACATTGCAAAGTTACTTTTCTCCCAGGAATAAAGCTGGCAGCAGGAGAATCTGTGAGCTACTTTTGACAGTGGGTTCCCAAGAGGCAGATGGCATGGTCACGCCAAACAGTAGGAGGGGAAATAACCAAGTCAATTAGGATTAATGCAGTGTGGGGTAGTATTAGTTCTGGAGCTGTGGGTTTCTGCATTAGAGATGGAAAGTTTAAATGGGTGGAGGGAAAGAAGATGCTGATTCAACCTAGCCAGGCAAAGCAGGAATCTTGGCTCCCCGTTTCTCTACACTTGTTCCCATTGTTCCCCTCCCATTTACTTCAAATTCAATTCCATCTGCAGTTAGTTCTTCTTTCTCCTCCTCTCTCTGCAGTTGTGCATTCATGGAGGATTGGTACATTACCGATGAAAAAATTAAATACATAGTCTCTAAAAAAAGAATCTCTATACAAAAGTAAAATTGAAGTAAATAGAGTTTTCTATCCTGTAACTGCACTTTCCCTAGTTTCAAAGAGAGGGTGAGAATGACAAAAGATTGGTGACAAATTTGTTTCATTTTTAACAATATTTCTTCAAAAAGGCAATACTTTCTTCTGAAAATTCAAAAACTTATTTTAAGTCAAGATGGAAACACATTTAGATTACAAAAATGTGAATGTGGAAAAGCAAAAACTGACAGTTTCATCTGTCCAGATCCAGAGCTCTGAGTGCTTCACTCTTAGAAGACTGGTTTTGAATCCCTGTGGAATTAGACATGCTTGCAGTGAGAGATTAAAATTATCATGTCTTTATTTTAAGAAGGCCCTCATTTTTAACAGCTGCATGGCAGACAGGCACACAACATGGTCTTCTCCCTCTGGAAATGGCTCTATATACTGAATGTGGTCAGAGTGCACAGAGTAGAAGTGCATTTCAGTTCATTCTTTATCTTAAAAATGAGACATTTTGAATTTCTTTCTATGCAGAATGGAAAGAACTTGAGATTAAAAAACAAACAAACAAATGCAGAATGGAGAAAAAAAGTGAAACTCTCAGATTCATCCACCCATACTTCAAATCTGACTTTCTTTTCTTTTCTCTTTCTCCCACCCCACAGGAAGGAAGGAAGGGAAAAAAGACAGAGAGAGCATGTGTGTGTGTCTTTGTGTTTGCACACGAAAGAGAAAGAAAGAGAAAGAGGGAGGGAGGATTAATAGAAAATTTAAACCAAGTTTCAACAGTTTGGTTTCCACATTGGTCCTTATTTTCTGGCAAACATGGTAAGGTGTACATGGCATATTCTAGTATATTCGATTTGACTAACCCATGCTAAGTATGGCTATAGGATTGGTGACTTACAATTCTAGTCTAATGGAAAAAATGTGAATGTCATAACTAATATATCTGTTTCCTCCTTGCACTGCCTTTGATTGTATGAGGATCACTGGAAGAAAGCTCTCCTCTAGCATCTTTTTCTCTGATGGTGTGACTCTATTTCTTCCTCGTACAGGAAGTGTCTCTGCTTTTGGTGGAGTCCTGTGGTCTTCTCTTTCTCCTGGAAGTTTTTATTCATCTCAGTAGCCACTTTCATGGATTTATCATCTCTCCCTGTTCCCAGCCATTGGTCTAGCATCCAATTCTCAAGGATGAGATATGGCATTTGATCCTGATTCCCATGAGAGAGCTGCAAATGTGTCTGGGTCCTGTGCATGAACCTCTTGCCAGGTTCATAGACCTCTGCTTTTGCAAACCCGCTACAGCCTGTTGGCTTTCTTGGCTCTGGGCCTGGCTTAAGTTCCTCTCATAGTTCTCAATATTCAGAGCTGAGCTCAAATTTTTTCTCAGTACTTTTTAGTTTGAAACTGGGGAGTTTCTCCCTTCATGTGTATGTATGTGAGAGTGTCCAAAGTACTATGGGTTATTATGGTAGAGTCCTTGCATGGATAAATATCCCATGATCATTTTCTGTGTGCAAAGCAAGGAGCATAGTTCACTCCGAAAAGGCCACCTGCCCTAATTCTTCATGACATGTGCAAACACACATATATACTCCCAGTGGCAAAACAGTTACATTGCAAGCCAGTCAGCTGTCATGGTGACTCCTCACTGAATGGGAAACCCCATCCACCATCCCTTCTCTTTCCCCACCTCACTCTGGCCAATCTGCTTTCACAATCACAGGAGATCTTTCTTTCCACTAGGCAACCTAAACTACAGTTACCATAATACAGTTACAGTTCACTGTAGTCACTACCAGTAACTACAGTGAAACATACCAGTGATCAAAAGGTAATCCATCCATCCAGGTAGAAGGAGAAAGTGCAATGTGAATACACAGCAAATATCCCCTTAAATTTTGAAAGAAGCTGAGAGTGAAGAAAGCTAGTCCAGGAGAGCTTTCCCTATCCAATGAGGAGTCAAAGGAACTTCTGGCATTTGTCTGCCTCCCAAGATAAGTCTTACATGCTATGGAAATGGTAGACTGGCTGGCAGAGAATAAGCTCAGAGGGAGAAATTGGGCATATGGCTGGAATCAGGGGAATCAGGCCTGTTAAGCAGATTAATCAAGAGATTGATTGGATTGCTTCAGGGCTCTCAATTCATATCAGAGGTAAGCAACCTGCTGCCCAGGTTTCAAAAAACAAAACAACTGGTGTCCTTCTAGTGTGTTCTACTGAGACTTCTTTTATTGTCTTTGCAGCAGAGGTGATTGTGCTCCTATGGCCCAGCTTCAGCTGGTTGCTTTTCGTTTTTGGTGTCCTGGAATGCTCTTCTCTGCTTTCCTCTATGCAGTAAACAAAGACAAGTTTATTGTCTCCCTTCATGAATAAAACTCTTTTTCTTAAAACAGGTCTGAAAAACAGAAAGAATGGTTTTAAAAAGGCAGTGAGGAAGCCATAAGCCTGACAGCCAGATGATGCTAAGACAGACGGAAACTATTTAGCTCTGATTTAAAAGCAATGGATAGCCGAGCTTTCAAGGGCTGTTCTGTCTTCATTGTAAAAACAATTTTAGCGGTAGTACTAACATCAGCAACTAAATGAGCTAAAGGGGTGAGAAAAGTTACTAAAAGGATCTTGCTTTATAATGGTTTAGCAAAACAAATGCTCTGATTCCTACTGAAATCAAGCTCAATCGAAGAGCATGTGTTTTGCTTGTATACGTCTGCACACACATGCACACCCAATCCCTATGACTTTTTTATTTTATTTATTTATTTAAAGTTTTTATATGCCATCCCCATTGCTACACAGCCTCGGGACAGCTCACAACAACAAACAAATAAAACAAATAGAATTACAATTAAAACTTGGAAACACATTTGGACTTTATATGTCCAAGCAGTTTTAACTAGGGAGGCATGAACTGAATGATCTCAGTCCTAAACTGAATGACATCTGAGCTTCCTGCCAGGTAGCAGAGCACTCCATCAACCAAAATGGCAGCCCCTGGCCACAAAGACAGTGGGAGCACTACAGGGAAGGAAGGCATTTAAATGACTACGGAATTAAAAGCAAATCAAATCTTTGCTTAATTCCTTAATTGATGCTGTCCAGCATGCTAGGGTCAAAACCAGGGCATCACTTATATCTCACAGAAACCCACTATTAACAGATTTGCAATATTTGTAGGGTTTTCTTTTAGGGAATGAAAACAGTTTTGTAGTTTAGATGTAATTATTTCTTCCAGGTGGCACAGGGTCTCTTGGTTACCCTTTTTATATTATATATAGAAGGATATAGATGATTAGGAAACAAAAACAACATAGAAAGACAACTAGCAAATGAGTTTAGACAGTGTTGGTTTAGGAATAGATAATAGTGTTTCTGCAAAAGTTACAAAAACTGCCAATATTGCCATTAATTCTAGCAACCCTAAATGTGAACTTTTCCATATGCAGATACATGCAACTGGGTTTTTGGTCCTCTACCTCAAATTGACCACTAAACAGTTTTCATTATTTACTTTTTAAAATCCCACTTATATAGTACCTACTATAGGTTTGGCTTAAGTCACAGTTTAGTGCTGTATCTTAAACCTTATAGCTTTGACTCCTTTCTCCAGTCGGTAGCAGAAATAACATTTACATTATGAAACAGAGAAGAATTAACTAAATGGCAGAACAAAGTCTATAGCCACTTGTATCAGACTAAGCAGAAATTGCATAAATTTAAGATTTGAAGCCAACAACCTCATGTTTACACATCACAGTGTCATCCACACTATCAGCAGAAAATACAAGTTGTACTGTAATAAAATATAAGAAGCTCAAGCTGGTTCAAAGCAAACATATATGAGATTTTTTTCCTGTTTATGACCAAACTTGCCCTATTCGCATACATGCATGAATTTGTACATGAACACAATGTGTTCCTTTCTAAGACTGTAGTACTGGTTCGCAAAATGCATACTTCAGAAAGAACGTGTACTTTAAAAATGCATATTTGAGGGAATACACACACACTTTCATGTGCTAATCAATGGCGGGGGGCGGGGGCAGATACTTTAAAAAGCACATACCAGATGCAAATACATTTTTCCCCATTCAGTTGAAGGGAAAGTTCACAGCTGGGAATGGGAGTGAGACAGACTGAATGGGATGGTGTAATTCTGAGAACCTAGATGACCTTGAGCCTTGCTGATTTTCCCATCCTTATACCAGGCCATGTGCCCCAAGAGAAAGTGACCCGTGCTCTTTAAAGCATCACTAACAAATAAATCCGGATTGGCTGTACTTATCCAAACCATGGAACAAAAGCAATCCAATTCAGCAGATATCTCCAAGTGGGTAAAAACCTGTGGCAATAGCTGGACTAGGAGCAGAAGCTCATTTAGTAATAGCCAATATTACAATAACTGGACTAGGTAAACAATATTATCAGCACTGTGCTGTGTTATTGCCCAGAACCAATCCCATCACCTAAGATGGTTCTTAATGCTTTACTATATATTGAATATTATTTTGAAAAAGCGAATGGAAAAATCATCCTAGCCACATTATCTGTAGCTGAGTAAATGCACTAGATGTACATTATATCACCAAAAAGAATTAACTAGGAAAAATTCCCAAGATATTCCTGCAGATTATTTGTTTTGTTCATTTATGCAGTTTCTGTTTCATGCTTTTTATAGCAATAAAGATAACATGAATTTTAAATGGAGATCATATGGTGAACACTGGTCTCTTCTTGGGACATTATGTGCCTTTGTTTTCTGTGCCTTTAGATCATAACTTTGGAGCTGTCATTGTTATATGTTTATATGTGGTGTGTGTATGTGTGTGCAGTCTTCCTTTACTCAGAAAACACTGATGTTGCTAAGAACTTGAGCTCTCTTGCAAAGAAAATGACACAATGGGCAGGTTTGGCCCATTGTTGTTATTATTTTTTAAATGCACTTTTATTTGATTTTGTTATTCAATGTGTATTTTCCTTTTCCAGCTAGTCTCAGGAGATGTGTACAACTTCCAAATGCATTCATACTTAAGCATTGTGACAACTCGCATTGGAGTTGTTGAAATATCCATTTCAAAACCTGCCTTAGCGCAATCAATCAAATCTTCTATGGCTACACAGGGAAAATAAACAAGGCTATCTGACTGCAGTTCTTGGCTAGGGGTAAGGAGAGCAGGGGGTGGGTGGGGGAGACAAGAAGAAAGATTATTTCAATGGCTCAGAGAGCTTAAAGAGTCTTAGAGGGGATTAAAATACAAAAACAATATATTAAAATTGCAAGGAAGCAAAACTCAACCATCTTGGCAGATGAAGGAGAAACCAGTTTTACAAGACTTAACCCTTACTTTGAATAAAGGAAAACAGAGGCAGGCCACTGCAGGCAAGGCTGTTAAAGTTAGCAAATGAACAAATGCACATCTGAATACAGGTTTTAATTCTCCTATTAGAATGCAGCTAATTTGCTCATTCCCAGATTAGCATCACTTAACATGTTCAAAGTGTTATTTAATTCTCACAACAACCTTGTGAGATTGGTTAGGTCAAGAGATAGTGACCAAGATCAACCAGTGAGTTCACAGTCTGACATGGGGGGGGGGGGGAGTGCAACATTGACCCCACAGATTTTCTTCTAGCTCTCTAATCTCTACGTCACACACATCACACTCATTCATTTGCTAGCATCCTACTCACACACCCACTCACACACTCACACGCCTCATACAACCAGGTGGGATTTCTGGGCTTAGAAGGTGACCAACCAGATGAAAGTATTCAGTATATATTTCCTCATCACAATGGGTGCAGAGAAAGGTTTATCTATTGAATTCCTGTCTCTGTTATCATACAGATTGTTAATTCATGGAAACTTAAACTTTGGCCAGGATTTATTTTTCAATATTTCCAGGAAAAATGCCCATAGCATTTGCTGGCTGTCATCTAACTACAAGTTTGAATTGACACCTACATATCATTACACAACAAGCTGTGGGCCACCTGTGCTCTCCTTTGTTGCTTCCTCCACTGTGTTCCACTTATTCCAAGCTTTAGTCTACTGCTACTCCTGCTGTTTGCTCCATAGTATCTCTCGGTTATGTGAAGGCTGGTTATTGTAGCTCGATTAGAGAATAAAGGAAGCAGAAGTTTCTAAGGTGTGGCCTTCAATTACTGAGCTCACCTCCTGCCACTTTTCATCTTATACCTTCACTGTAGGATTTACGTAAGCTTTAAGAAGGATTTGCTCAGATTGGCCTTTCCTGAAAGGCTTGTTAATTTGTGTGATCCATCTTCCATGACCTCAAACTTGGTTTAATTTCTTCAACTTTGATTGTGCTGTTTGGTATATTTATATGTGCTTGTCAAATGTCATTATTGTTGTCAAGCTCCTGTGAAAACTGAGTTGATTACAGAAATTGCACAAGGTAGTGGGAGCAGAAGGTCCCCAAGACAGACCTGGCTCTTTGCTCATCAGGTGAATGCCAGGCCTACCAAACATCCACAGCTGCATCAAAAATACTGGGGCCCACAGCTGTAGAACAAGAGTGGGTGGAAGGTAGATTTTCCTTCTGAAATTTTGGACTTCAGCTCCCAGAATAGGCAGGAATGCTAGGAGTTGATGTCTAGCTGGAATAAAGCTGGAGATTTACTTTCTAACCAATCCTTATTCTACAGGGCCTACCAGTGCTCTTAGTGGTTTCACTTTAAAACAACGGTTTTACCTACACACAAACACACATGCACACAGAAGGCTCACCTTTAAGATAAGCATCTTGTGAAACAGCTGCAGCTCCCATCTTAGTTTTTCCAAAGCAAGTCTGTGCCCCAACATAGGAACAAGAGGTATTCTGGCAAAATGACGGTGGCAGTGGCTGTTGCAAGGTCTTCTCTGGGCAGGACTCATCAGAGCCTTTCACTTCCCATCTCACAGCTGAAAATCCTTCTCCCCACTGCTGAACTCACAAGGTCAAGGGTCATTTTTCTCAACTCTGTTTTAGCCCTGGTCCTATCCAGACAACATGGAAGATTCCCAACTATCCCATCAAAGTGAGATTTTGCTTTCTCTCTGCTTATTCTTTTCTCTTTTTTAAAGTGCAGCCTCAGTGTTAGTTAAATGACAGAACTGTCATTTTGCATTTGCACACGTTTCTATGAATAAACATTTGCAATTGAGCTACAGCTCTGTATTTGTGTGTTCATGGGATGTAGGTAACTTGTGACTGGACAGTTAATATTAGCAGGAAACATCAGACCTTCAACTTGGGTAATGAACATATTCCAGTTTGCTTGTATGTATTTCCAAGTAGAATCCCTTCTCAACTGGAACTTGACCTTTTTATTAATTAAAAATAAAAGCTAAGCAGCAGCTTCTACTCAGGAACACGTACAGACTGGAAAAGATTATGTTTCACACAAGTGCAAAGGAAGCATTCTCAGAAATGTTTGTCTGCATCAGATTCAAGTAATTTTGATGGGGTGAGGAGAATAGTCACTTAGGCTGAACAAATCTTGTAATTACTGCCATTGCAGCTAATACCACTCCTCCTGCTTTGACACATAAACTTACTTATTTACTTCAAGCCCAATGAATATAAATCTGGTAGTAATCCATCCAACTGCATGCAAGTAGTTGCATCAAGGATGCCAAAATGAATCAGGCTTGTGAATATAATACCTCAAAGAATCACAGAGCTGCAAGGAACCTGAAAGCTCATTTAGTCTAACCCTCCTGCCAGAAGGCATAAATACTCACACATCAGTCTCCTACAGACCAGTGTAAAATACAGAATTCAGATCAAAGTGCATCAGTAGCAAAGTGCAAATGTCCATCAGAAGATTTCTTTGAAAATAACAGTGTGAAATCTTTCATGCCAGAAAGCCAATCCAAAGAGCTAGTCTCAAGCTTGAGAAGATCCTAGGCATAGTATCCTCTCTCAGCATCTCTCATCTGTCAGAGGAAAATTGCTGGGGTAGCAACCTGGCTGCAGACAGCTGTGTCTAAGTATTCTTGAATATACCACACTGCACCAGACAATACTAAGCAGTCAGAAACATTGTAGTGAACTTCAACCAGCCTTCCTCAGTTAGGGATATGTGTGAATTTTGTTTCAGTTCGTAAATCAGATGAAATTGCACCATATGAAATATGAACTTTGCAAATCCAAATGTAAACAAAACCAGCAACACATATTTGACTTTTTCTTTTCAATTGGCTCTGGGATGCTGGGAATTGTAGTTCAACAGATCTGAATGGCACCAAGTTGGGTATGGCTGATTCAAAGAATGGTTACATCAAGTTGCCTTACCCTCCTTGAAGTGCAGGCCAAAGGGAAGTAGGGAAGCAGGACCAAGGCAGGGTATGTAGTTGGGACAGTGGATAGAGGACCAGCATACTTTTCAATTGTGCAGGGCCCTGGCAGCCACCCAAGGCTGCAACATCTTACATCAGAAGGCAGACTTGAAGATGAGTTCACATGTACACCCACTTGTCTAATTTTGAGGAACAAGTGGGAGAAATTACACAAAACTGGAACAGGAAAAAATAATCTAGCAACTTGTAAGTATGGGATTCTGCAGTGTAAAGATTCTTCAGTCAAGGTCATGACACCAAACCTACAGAACAGAGGACATCTTTCCAGCAGTATCACCAACCCATAAAAAGGTACAGTTACAAAAGGAAGACCAGATCAATACTCTTGTGCATTGTTTCCAGCTGGAGAAATTTTGCATCTTCTACTGCTTTTTTCTGTACCTCATGTAATGGTGGTATCAGCTCCTCACATTTCTCTCCACTTTGCTTTTATCCAAGATGCCCAGACCTCCTCAAAATCACTACTATAGAGGATGACAATGTTCTAGAACCTGCAGTGCTTCCATCTTGTACTTAACCATGTTCAACAAGCAAGAAATAAATCATGTACAACCAAGAGATAAATGTGATGCCTGTTATGGTTATTTTTTATCACCTTAGAATGGAGTATGCGCAATAGAAAATAACTGCAGATCCCTGAAGTGTTTTTTTCTTCTTCTATGTGCAAAAGTTAGAAGCACTACAGACATTTCTATCTCATATTTATCTTTATAGACATAATAAGAATTTTCTGATCCTGCACAAAATCACTGGCAAATGGCCATGAACAGCATGGAAGGGATGCACAAACATATGCACACTTGAAAAGATGTTTCTTATTTCAGGTCAAGACAAAATGTATGCAAATCTGGATCAGGTCATGATGTGGATCTTGTTCTCATTCTCGCCACTAGCTATTTCCTGAAAGCCTCTTCCTTTTGCAAGCAGAAAAAACCTTTACCTTTGTTAAGGGAGAGGGAAAAACAGTCCAGTACCATGCAGGTAGAGAACATCAAACAAGGCTAGAATTTCTTGGCATATGTCTTAGAGTTGGTCAATGAGATGGACTGAGGTGTCCGTCATCCTGTTTGGGAGTGAGCTGACTAGTGGCAATGCTTCTTCCCTCCCTACCACCACCATTAGCATTGTTAGCTGGTTCACTGAATAATCTGTTAACTATAGGACACAGAATAATCAATTCAAGTTGTGACAACCCAGATTCAGGTATAGATATCAGGAAACATTTCCTCACTGTCAGAGCAATATGACAGTGGAACCAGCTGCCTAGAGAGGTGGTTGGCTCTCCCACCCTAGAGCCATTCAAAAAGAAACTGGACAGTCATCTGAGTGGGATGGTGAAATTGGTGTCCTGCCACAGCAGCGGGTTGGACCCACTGGCCTTCATGGTTCCTTCCAACTCTACTATTTTATGATTCTATGAGTTTTCTTGCAGATGGATGTGGGTTGTTCTATTTGAGTTTTGCAAGTACTTTTTGCAAGTAATGCTCACAAAGCCCACATGATTTTTGAAGGAAGCAATAGATTTACCCATTCTCAATGAGTAGATATTTTCATTTCTTCTCTGTATATCCCAGGAAGCTATCTAGTAACATCTGAGAAATCTTTCAGTGATGAATCTTGATTAAGGATTATAGAGTCAGCCAGGCATAAGCTCATTGAGGTTCTCCAGACTTCACATCAAAGCTCAGTCTGCCTCATTCTTGTTCCCAAACGTGAGTCATTGTTGGTTTTGGGAAAGATGCATATTTCAGTGCACTGAAAAGAATCCAAGTTCAGGAATATGAGAGTTCTTCCCCCAGCCCAGCCTGTATTTGCATTTGTGGGGTGCAAATAAGGCAAGTTGTTCTTTTAACAAGCACAAACAAAATCCTCCTGCATTCCTAGTCTTGAGCAAAATAAACACAGTGACAAAATATTGTGATGTTAGCACTGAAACTGAATAAAAAACATAGAGCCAAGCTATATGTGAAGGTGAAGCTTTGAATTTGAATTGAAGTATGTGATGGGACACCTTCCATGCTTCAAAGTGCCACTACAGGGATTCCATACCTGGAATGGAGCTGCAGTGGTGGGGAAGGTGGTTAAACCTGCTTCCTCGGGGCTGCAATTCAACTGTTTAAAAAGTGAGAGCTCCTATCACAATTCTTTTGCTGTCCTATACAGGTGTGCTCTCAAAAGCATACACTCAAATAGTTACTCTTAGCCTATGTTAGAGCTTGACAATATGTGGCCCTCCAGATATTCTTGCACTTTAGTTCCCATCAGTACTAGTCAGCCTAATCAGTGATACAAGATGTATTTCCGTTTCCATGTACATGTCGCCTACTACCAAAAGGTCTAAAGGCAGCTTACAATAAAATTAAGGTAATTAAAAGGTATGTTTTTGTTTGGCACCAAAGCAATAATAGTGATGGAGCCAGACAGACATCCCTAGCAAGACTATTGCAATGCAGGGAACAGCCACTGAGAAGGCTCTTCTTCTATTTGTCACCCCTCTCAAGATAATGGGAGTCGTAATCCAGTAACAGTTAGAAGGTCCCATGTTTTCCATTCCTAGCTGATCTGCATGTGGAACTCATTATGCAGAGCTCAGAGCAGAGGTAAAAAGATTAAAGGTAAAAGTTTCCCCTTGATGTTATGTCCAGTCGTGTCTCACTCTAGGGGCGGTGCTCATCTCCATTTCCTAGCCGAGGAAGCCAGCGTTTGTCTGCAGGCAATTTCTGTGGTCATGTGGCCAGCATGACTAAACACTGAAGTGCATGGAACGCTGTTACCTGCCCACCAAAGTGGTACCTTTTTATCTACTTGCATGTGCATGCTTTCGAACTGCAAGGTTGGCAGGAGCTGGGATGGAGCAATGGGAACTCACCCCATTGTGCAGATCCAAACTGTTGACCTTTCGATCAACCAGCCCAGCAGCACAGCAGTTTAAACCACTGCGCCAGCTGCATCCCTTCAGAGCAGAGGTGTCTGTGTGCTATTGGGCCTTCTTATATAGGGAGTGACTTGCAAAGAGAATCTCCTTCCTCCACTTCCAGATAGCTTTTGGGGGCATGGAGGCAGTCCACACATTGGCTGGCAAAATGAACTGGCAGCAGCAGTAATCAGTACTGTGAAATGTGGACTGTGGAATCGCAGGTTGACTCGCTGTGGATTCCCTTGGAGGTAAATGTGAAGACTCAAAGCTCCCTAAAGGTGTAATCCTATGCATGTTTATGCAGAAAAAAGTCCTGCAAGTTCCAAAATGCTCCCATGTGCTCAGACTTGATTTTAATAGCTTGGCAGAAAGAGTCAAGCAATTAAAGGAAAGCACGGCCATTTATTGTAACAATTGGTTTTGTTGTCTGAAGAAAGCCTTATGAGACTGCAAAAGGAATATTCGATTTCACGTGACAGAGAAATAGCTTTGTATAACTCAATTACTTATTATAGCCCACCAGCATAGGATAATAGATAACCATCTTTTGGGAACAAGGTTACTATTCTATTGATTTCTAGCTTCCAAGAGATGATAGTATAGGGCAGTGGTAGGCAACCTGAGGCCC
>NW_025335941.1:40144405-40193147 GCF_004798865.1 Varanus komodoensis
TCACACTCAGATGGCCATCCAGTTTCTTTCTGAAGGTCTCTAGTGTGGGACAGCCCACCACTTCTCTAGGTAGCTGGTTCCACTGTTATATTGCTCTGACACTGAGGAAACTTTTCCTGATATCTAGCCTGAACCTGGATTGTCGCAACTTAACTTAATTATTCCATGTCCTACACTCTGGTATCAGCAAGAAGAGATCTTGACCTTCCTTTTTGTGACAGCCTTTAAGGTACTTATAGAGTGATGTTAGCACCCAGCTTGGGTGTGGGGCTATAGCAACTCTCTTGGCTACTGGGAACCCTCTCAAGGCTGGCATGGGTGTTCTGTTCCTCCAGACCCAGAAACAAATGATAATACTGGTCAACATTGTTCTTGTAGGTTAATGTACATGTGAAAATAATCTCACTCTCATCTGTGTGTGTGTTTCTCCATACACATCTAGTGGGCAATATAAAATAGGTTGCTATTAGAAATGTCATCCATTTTGATTGTGAAATGGCAATGTATCTTTTCCCAAACAAGCAGAATTACATGAACAGTCAAATAATTAAGTAATGGGCCAACATTTGTCTGTCACATTTATAGAAATGGAATTTGTGTAGATTCCAAAACTGAATTTCAGGAGTCTTGCTGATTAGATTTGTGAATGAAATTTTTATTTTATTATTTCTATAACCCCTTTGGATTTGGTGAAACTCGTTGGCACTATTCTTTTAGCAGTCCAAAAATGTTTCAAGTTTTCAGCTAAGAGTTCAATGAGTTTTTTGCACTTCCTCTTTTGGTATACAAGGATATGTACACACATTTACACACCCACCCACATGCACACATATTCTATAACTCTCCCTGTCCATTGCTGATTGCCATAAAGCCATCCAAGTTTATGATGATGGAATTTTTTAAAAAAATGAAGAACATTTCTTAAGAATGTTGGATGCTTGCAGAGACTTGTTTGCTAATAATGCTCCATTGGTTTGGTGACAGGCTGAAACAGCAAACTGCTTTCATCACTGCCTCATGGCTGGGAGTTTTCCAAAATGACTTAAAAAAAGAAATTTGAAAGACAGATAGACAGAGGCAGACTAGTCAAGAAATACATTTGGAGGGCAAGCTCTTGAAAGGGAGAATAAGTTAAAGGACTTGTGAAAGGGAGTGTCAAAATGGTACCCACCCAACAATAATTGCATTAGATTCTAGCTTAATTACCAACACTTGTTCTGTATGACAGCTGAGCAGGGATTCATATATAACACTTAAGCATTTCTAGCACTGCTAACTGCATGCTAATTGAAGGAATAAGTTACTTGAGAGTGCAACAAATAACTCAGAGGCAACACTTTTTCAGGTATGAGATCAAACTGAGATACCACTACGTGTTGCCTAAGCAGAGCCTGCCACTGGCCAGAGTATTGTCTCTAGTGCTCCTCCTGATTCTAGTCTAGTTTCCTCAGCCACCGGTGGATTTTCCTAACCACGTTCTTTTGATAGATGCTCGGTGGCTGACATTTTAATCTTTCATAACACTCCTGTTTTAGAGTAGTTGTGTATACAACCATTTTTGTCCAAACATTTCTGTATCTTGCCTCTGCTCAGGCAAAGAACCCCTGGGTCTTCTGGTTAGATACCAAAGAGCTGACAGAGCCAAGTCCTTACTTGCTACCCTGCAATTTGTCATCTTTATTGTGTTTGGGTAGATGATGTAGCTCCATCCCAGAGCATGTGATCGTCCTGTCCTTACTCTTGCTAGTTCATTTGCAGAGACCATTGGTTACTATGATCAGACAGATAATTTGCGTTCCTTGGGTGGGTTTCAGTTGGTTCCACTGGTGCATATTTTGGCAAGTTCCTGAGCCAAAGCTGGCAAGATAGAAAATCTTGAACAAGTAGAGATTCACCCTGAGAGCCATTGTGCTAGCCTGAAATAGGAATGCTTATTGTTGAGGATTCGAGGCGTTTCACACACTCTCTAATCAACACCTCTTAGAATAATGTGTATATTGGAATGCAGTTGATCACTGGTTTCTGCATTTCTGTCAATGTTATGACACAAGTATTATGCAGTTGATCAAAGCAAGTATTTAAATGCATATTTTGTGAGAATCTAACCATTGTATTTTAATGTGCATTTTGAGAGAATGCTTAAAATTACTGATTAATGTGGAAATTGAATAGAATTATGAATAAAAGCATATAAAATTACATAGACCAGAAAAAGAAAGAGTTTGTTGTACCATTCCTCCTTCATTATTGCTTTGGCCATGCTTTTTCCAGCTCTTTCTTAGAGGCCAAGGGGATAAAAGAACAGGAGAAAATGCTTTTTCTTAAAATGTTCACTGCATATGTGGGATTTCTTACTAACATAAAATTAACAAATGATTGAAGTGTCAATTGTACTCGGTCTAATCTGATACTGTACTCAGGGTATCAGATACTTGCATATTGTCAAAACGGAGGACAAATAAGGCACTGATTTGCATAAAATTTGCATTTGCTAATTTAATTGCATGTATGCACAATTAGAATATAGTAGCATAATTTAAATAGAAATAAAATCTATTTCCCCATATTGGGGAAGACTGTGACCAGAGGACTTGTGTGAATCTGGGCAATTTGATAGCTAAGTGCTAACTCCTGATGGACACGTGGACTGTGATTGATGGAAGATGCTTTCAAAGAAATTACTGTTCTCTCCAAAATAGGATGCATAGTCACCCTAAGAAACCGATTTCCAGGGAAAGGAAGGAGCAAGGGCATGCTTGTAGCAGGATATTGGTTACAAACGTACAAACACTGGGTACATTTGTGGTCCTGAAAGACAGGTGGCTGACAGAAATGCGGAGTGAGGTTTCCCAGAATAAGAAAGCCTAATTCTGGATGCAGCATGAAGGCGAGACCTTTAAGAGGGCACAAGATAAATGGTGGCAAAAAGGAACTGGCAAAAATAGACAGTTTCACATTTAAAACCTCAATGAACCTGTAGTCATGAGATTTTACACTGACAAGTATTTCACTGATGCATGGCACACTGTATAGCAATGATCACAGAAAAGACTGACTGTAGACACAGGCTGTACTAACCAGAGTGCAGAGTTAGGCCCAACAGAATTCCCCCCAACCGCCCCATGCATGGTAATGTGCCTAGTCAATTTGGTATTTCTTCTTCCTTCCTTCTGCAAAAAGCCAGTCACAGTACTTGACAGGATGGGGGCATATGAAAAACTCAAACAGAAAACCGTGATGGCTTGTGCATTTGATACAACCACAAATCCTTTATCCTGTTTCACTTGAAAGCACCAGCTGAAATGCCAGCATTCAGTCAACATCATTTATGATTGGTAGTCATAAATCCCTAATTTCTGCTCACAGTCTTAGAGAACACTGTAATCTTGTAAACACTTCCTATTCTTGATCTAAGCACTCATGCACAGTTCATTGTTGTGAGCTAATACACCAAAATTAGATTTGAAAAAAAGAAACTGCATCAGCTTTAACTGAGTTTAGCTTTGTTGTGTTGAGGTATGTGCATGGAGAATACAGCGATAATAAAAGGAAAGCACTTGTAGTTTCATTCTGCCTGGGTATGGGAGCATTGAATCCACCATGTTAAACACAGTTTTTCTACTTCCCACATGCTGCTATCACATACCCCAATATCAATTATGCCTCTTGCAGATAAGGCTTGGCAACTTGAAAAGGGTGCTCAAATACCACCGTCACCATCCAGTTATAAAGATATAGCTGAAACATTTTACAATGCAAAATCCATATTGGAATATAAATCCAGTTCAAGCAAAGTAGTTAGAGTTCCCTGCTGAAATCCATATACTTAGTTTAGTTCAACATATAGCTTTCAATATCTATATTAGCTTCCTAAAATTAGTACCTGGCCTTCAACGTTGCTCCCTGATTCCCAAATCAATATTCAGATATTACAACTTGTCAAATATGCAGCCAATGCACATTCTCTATGATAAGGCAGGATAGAACTCAAAACACATATAGATTCCCTGTCACTCACTCTAATAAACTCTGCATATTGGACTTCCATTCCCATATTCAAAATGAAAGAATCTATGCAGTCAGGGCAAAAATGCACTGAATGAGTGAAGGTACCTATGTCAGTTCCATTGTATTGCTTCCAAGTCAGAAACACTGAGTAAATAGAAAGCAAATGCATTTATTTATTTATTTGACTTCAAACATGCTGTAGAGCTGCTTCTACACAGGCTAAGAACATGAGAAAGCCCTTTTGGACTTAAATCAAGAATCTATAACCTTGAGAAGCTAAATTCTGTAAGTTCTACAGAATTCCCTAAATAGTCTTGGACATTACAAAGGCGCCAGGCCCTAACGGGTTACACCCGAGAGTACTTAGAGAGTTGGCAGGGGTTCTCTCACGCCCACTGGCCTCCATTTTTGAGACCTCGTGGAGAACGGGTGAAGTTCCAGAGGACTGGAGGGTGGCATCAGTGGTCCCAATTTTCAAAAAGGGTAGTAGAAAGGACATGGGGAATTATAGACCGGTTAGCCTTACATCCATTGCAGGAAAAACAATGGAAAAGCTCATAATAGAGAGAGATCTAGTGATGCTAGATAGGGAAGGGAGGCTGACAGCCACACAACACGGCTTCTGCAAAAACAGGTCCTGCCAGGCAAACCTTGTGGAATTCTATGACAAGGTTTCACGATGGCTAGATGGAGGGGATGCAGTGGATGTGGTATACCTGGATTTCAGCAAGGCCTTTGACAAAGTGCCCCGTGATATCCTGGTGGAGAAACTGAGGAGTTTTGGGATACACCAAAGCACTGTCCGGTGGCATGATTGACCGAAAGCAGAAGGTAACCATTAATGGGGAATCATCAGGATGGCGGCCAGTGACAAGCGGGGTCCCCCAGGGCTCTGTCCTGGGGCCGATCCTGTTTAATCTTTTCGTTAACGACATGGAAGAAGGAGTGAACAGTCTGCTGATCAAATTTGCAGACGACACTAAAACTGGAGCAGTGGCCACAACTGAGGAGCAGGTACTCCAGATCCAAAAGGATCTGGACAGACTATGGAAGTGGGCAGGAGACAACAGGATGGCGTGCAATGTGGATAAGTGCAAGGTCTTGCACTTGGGGCATAGGAATAGCTGTCATAAGTACAGGCTAGGTGATAAGTGGCTGGAGAGCAGCACTTGTGAAAGGGACCTCGGGGTACTGGTTGACTGCAGGCTAAACATGAGTCAGCAGTGTGATGTGGTGGTCAAGAGGGCGAACGCCACCCTTGGTTGCATAGCCAGAAGTGTGGCTTCTAGATCAAGAGAGGTATTACTAGCACTCTACACGACTCTGGTGCGCCCGCAACTGGAGTATTGTGTTCAGATTTGGGCCCCTCATTACAGAAAGGATATAGCCAGGTTGCAGTCAGTGCAGCGTAGGGCCACAAGGTTGGTGGCTGGTTTGCAGGGGATGCCGTATGAGGCGAGACTGAGGGAACTGGGTCTCTTCAGCCTGGAGAAGAGGAGACTCAGAGGGGATATGTTGGCGACATACAGGTATGTGAGGGGATGTCACATGGAGATGGGTAGAGACCTGTTCTCCCCTGCAGAGGAAGGTAGGACACGTTCCAACGAAGCAAAGCTCAGGGAACCAAGGTTCCATTTGGATGCCAGGAAGCATTTCCTGACAGTTAGGACCCCGAGGGGGGGGGAATGTGCTTCCACGAGAGGTCGTTGAGGCCCCATCGGTGCGGGTGGTCAAGGATAGGCTGGACATGCACATGGTGGGCATGTCATGAGCGGAGCTGGCTGGTGCTGGAGGTCAGACTAGATGGCCCGGGAGACCCCTTCTGACTCGCTCTGTTTCTATGTTTCCATGTCTTTAAAGCAATTCCACATATAATGCTTTCCAATTCCCTAACACCTATGCATTGCCATGTCTTGGACACATATTGCACATGCAACATTATTCACACATTATTCATCTCATAGTGTATGGTCTATTAACTTCAGTGTACAATATATACACCCTGTAACTATATTTTTAATTTAACAGTATTTTCAAAACAGCTATTTTCAAATAGACAAGACACATTCAGAACACTCCTCCAGAATACTATTTATGGAGGTTTTGCACAGAAAGCAGAAGTTTGCAGATATTTTCAGCATCCACAATGATGGTTAAACATGACCAAGATGTCTGTAAGGAAGTTAGTTTCAACAGAGGTGTCATCTTAAATATGAGCTTCAAAGAACTAAAGTGAAATCAGACTTGGGAGTTATCAATACAAACCAATACATGTCTACCCAGAAGTAAGTCTCACCAAGTTTAGTGGACTTATTCCCAACATTGTAGCCTTAAGATGAACGCCCATGCAAGTTTATACAGAAAAAAGTTCTACAAATCCCAACTGGCTGTGAAATGCTGAGGGTTCAAGGTCTTTTCTTCTGTCCAAGCATGCATAGGATGAAAGAAGAATAATACGGTTGAAACCATTTTATATTCCATCTGTTATCATAAGATAGTTTAACAGTATAACAATATCAATACTAAAGTGAACAGGTATAAATTTTTATTAGCAATTCCCAGTATAGCAAGATCAGTCCCAATATAAGATCTTCTCTTGAAGGTTCCACTTTGCTTATTTAGTTACTTAGATTTATATTCCACTTTTTTTTTCTTTTTAAAGAACTGAAAATGCCAGCATCATTCTCCTCTTCCTGCTCTCAATCTTATCCCCACAACAACAGTCCTATGAGGCAGGTTGGGATAAGATCCTATGTCTGGTCCAAAGTCATCCAGTTGGCTCCATGGCTGAGTGGTGACTAGAACCCAGGTTCCCTGAGTCCCATTCCCGGGCTCTTAACCACTCCATCACACTCGCTCTCATTTCTTCACACAGTGCATAGTTAAACTGTGGAATTTGCTATTGTAACTTAGAGTGATGGTCACTAACTTGGATGGCTTGAAAAGGGTGTAGTGGTTAAGAGCATGGGACTGGGACTCAGATGATCTGGGTTCTAGTCCCCACTCGGCCATGGAGCCAACTGGGTGACTTTGGGCCAGTCACAGACTCTCAGCCCAACCTACCTCACAGGGTTGTTGTTGTGGGGATAAGATGGAGGAGGAGAATGATGTAAGCTGCCTTGAGCCCTTTGTAGGAAAAAGGCAGGATATAAATCAAAAAATAAATAAAAATAAATAAAATATATTCACGAAAAAAGTCAATGGCTACTAGTTGATATTTGCCCAGTGGATAATAATTTATTTTGATCTATTTTCAGGAGGAAAACAGAAACAATAAGGGATAAACACAAAAAAGTAAAGCCTGCTGCATAGTGGAACAACTAATTAAAAGAATGTGTTTACATTTACATAAAAGTACTGTAGCAACCTACACCCTGAATAAGGTACAGGCCTAACAGTATGATGTGTAATTTGCCAAACAAGCGTACAACTTTGGAAGATCATATCCTCTAACACTTGATGATTAAATGACAGAATTACAGAGTAGGGAGTACTTGGGAAGTCATATCATCCATCTCCCCACTCACGGCAGGATCTGCAATGCGGGATGCAACTGCAGCATCCCTGCTAAGTGAAAATCCACTCTCTGCTTATATCAACAATCCATCCACAACATTATATTTCAGTGTATATTTGTATATGAATGAGATCCATATTTTGAAAGACTACAGCATGGTGCAGCGCTGTGCTACAAATGTCCTCTAGAGAGAGAGATCGCTTGGTGCCTCAATCCAGGTCCTATAGTCCTATGAAGACATTCACTTGCATGTGTGTAGGACTCAACTGTACATTTGCAGAGCTCCTGGGATTGAGAATGTCAATAGTCTGATCCCACAGGCTCTGCAAGCAGATTTGGTCAAACTGTTAGCCACCCGTGTTCAGCTCTTCTGCTGGGGGCATGGGGAGGTTTGGGGGTGAGACATAAGTGTGTTCCCACTCATAGTTTAGCTCTATTCATCAGGATGCAGGGAAACTACAGCCTGATCCATCTTGTATGGTTGCAATGGAGGGGCAGAACTACATGTACTGCAGTGTGCTCTGAGAGAAAGATAGGATGCGCACACACACACACACGCACAAGCGCTCACACGTATTCACCCCTAATTGTGAGCTGAGCAATTCTCCATTCCCAAGACAATCCCTTCTATCTTCCTTTTATCTTTTTGATAGAATCAGTGTTTGGGTTTCACGTAATTCCTGTTTTCATACCTATCTGTAATATTTCAAGACTCAGAATCAAATCCCAGACAGCATCACCTGTACAAGTAAGACTAATAGGGCGGCACTCTGTCCCACCTCATGAAAAGCCATGCATTGGGAGGGCTGTCAGAGGAACACATCTGAACCACTGTCGAGTCCCGAGGACTATAGGCATCTTGATTTTGCCAATCAGCGTTGCACACCTGCAGGCACACTAAGCAGGCACACAGATCACCTGGTCACAGGCTTTCCAACCAAAGTCCAATGGACTGTACTTCTGTCTTAATTATAGTAATTATTTCTCTGTGTGTGTGTGTGCAGCTTATACATGAGTGTATGCAAATTGCTTGCAAATGCCTGTCCTTTATGTCCTTTTCTGTTAAGTGTTTCTTGTTTTTCCAGCGCTCACATGTGGCCACCTAAGAAGAAGAACAGCAAAAGAACAAATAAATGGTGGGTCTATTTTTCTTTCTTCTTGGCAGTATCATCTTCTTGGCTTCTCCACACCACCTCCCACAGAGACAGCTAAAGCAAACTGCTAGAGCCTTGATGGCAAAGGAGAAGTTACAGAGATGAGCAGCTACTTCGAATTGACACGAGCCTGTTTTATCCATCTCTCAAAGCTGGGGAAGAACAGCCATTTAGCAACAATGTCACTGAAATTATATTTTTTTGCATTTGAAGTATATAAATATTTGATTCTCACTCACATTGGATTCTTTCATACTTTCCTTGTTGGAAAGCAACACACTTCACCCCCACCAACACAATCAAGCTTTTTATTATTATTTAAAGGCATATTCAGTCAGTCTGAAATAAACATTGAAATGGCTCCGGATGTAGAGAACTGGCATATATCCTGCTTTCCACTGATAAGGAGGGAACACAGATGTATACGGGTGGCAGGCTAGAAGCAAGATAGCCTTTCAACTCTGAATCGGAGTCGTTCAAATGCTAAGGGGAGGCCAATTTTAAAACAAAATTGTTGCTCATTTCAGCCTCTGCACCCATCTCTCTGTGAAAGAAATGACTCCCATAATTGTCAGTGGTTAGGTGCCTGTTGACTTAAGTTATTTACACATTTAGAGAGTGTTGCTGATGCTAATGAAAGTGCTTTCAGATGCTTCTTTTAAAATATGGGGAAAATAAGGTAGACTTAATGGAATCAACATTTTAGATATCAGCTATGCCTGCCACAATCCAGAAAACATAATATAAGCATAATGCAAGAAACCACTGGGGCTTATTCCTTGCCATCATGTCAGAAATCAGCTTAGGAAATATCGCAGTTTTCAAATATAGTTTCTGTGCCTGCTCAGACATAGATTTGCCTGTGTCAGTTTCTCCCACATTGCATTCATGTCCTAGTGAAGAATAAATGTTCAGTTTTTGATCATTTCTTGTAAAAAAATGAACTGAAGAAAATTCTCACCTTTCTGCAGCAGCCTAATTCTGTAGCTGGAACTGTTCTCAGGATGGAGAAAACCATGAATTACTTGCCTTCTTCATAGCTCTTAGCTCATAGATGAGAGGTAGGGATGTGAAGGAAGCCATTCTGGGGCTAGGAATCAGATGGATTCCCTTTGCTTGGCTCCCCAGACTTCGGTCCATTTTTTCACAGCTACAAATCTGAGTTCCTGGCAAGCATGACCTGCATTGAATTGCATACCAGGAACTGAGTCCTGTGCAGTTGCTGTGCAACATCCCTCTTCCACATCACATGCAACAGCCTTTGTTTGTGCTACATGTGATTGAGATGAAGGTTGCCAGTTGTGTAACCTTCACTTTGTGAACATTTGTGGAGATCTTCTCATTTTCTAAGACTGGGCCAAGAAAGAGACGAAATCTGTGAACGCTAAACATACAAATTCCATACAACCCTAAGGTAGCAACCCTAAGTAACATGGCTTCCGCAAAAACAGGTTCTGCCAGGCAAACCTTGTGGAATTCTATGACAAGGTTTCACGATGGCTAGATGGAGGGGATGCAGTGGATGTGGTATACCTGGATTTCAGCAAGGCCTTTGACAAAGTGCCCCATGATATCCTGGTGGAGAAACTGAGGAGTTTTGGGATACACCAAAGCCATGTCCAGTGGATTAGGGCATGGTTGACCGAAAGCAGAAGGTAACCATTAACGGGGAATCATCGGGATGGCAGCCAGTGACAAGCGGGGTCTCCCAGGGCTCTGTCCTGGGGCCGATCCTGTTTAATCTTTTCGTTAATGACATGGAAGAAGGGGTGAACAGTCTGCTGATAAAATTCACAGACGACACTAAAACTGGAGCAGTGGCCACAACTGAGGAGCAGGTACTTCAGATCCAAAAGGGTCTGGACAGACTATGGAAGTGGGCAGGAGACAACAGGATGGCGTGCAATGTGGATAAGTGCAAGGTCTTGCACTTGGGGCATAGGAATAGCTGTCATAAGTACAGGCTAGGTGATAAGTGGCTGGAGAGCAGCACTTGTGAAAGGGACCTCGGGGTACTGGTTGACTGCAGGATAAACATGAGTCAGCAGTGTGATGTGGTGGTCAAGAGGGTGAACGCCACCCTTGGTTGCATAGCCAGAAGTGTGGCTTCTAGATCAAGAGAGGTATTACTAGCACTCTGCACGACTCTGGTGCGACCGCAACTGGAGTATTGTGCTCACTTTTGGGCCCCTCATTACAGAAAGGATATAGCCAGGTTGCAGTCAGTGCAGAATAGGGCCACAAGGTTATTGGCTGGTTTGCAGGGGATGGGGTATGAGGTGAGACTGAGGGAACTGGGTCTCTTCAACCTGGAGAAGAGGAGACTCCGAAGAGATATGTTGGCGACATACAGGTATGTGAGGGGATGTCACATGGAGATGGGTAGAGACCTGTTCTCCCCTGCAGAGGGAGGCAGAACGTGCTCCAACAGAGCAAAGCTCAGGGAGCCAAGGTTCCGTTTGGATGCCAGGAAGCATTTCCTGATAGTCAGGACCCCGAGGGTGTGGAATGGGCTTCCATGAGACGTCGTTGAGGCCCCATTGGTGCGGGTGTTCAAGAATAGGCTGGACATCCACATGGTGGACATGTTGTGAGTGGAGCCGGCTGGTGCCGGAGGTCAGACTTGATGGCCCGGGGGACCCCTTCTGACTCTCTCTATGAGAGTCGGTGTGGTGGAGTGTGGGAGACGGACTCAGGTGACCTGGGTTCTAGTCCCTGCTCAGCCATGGAGTCAACTAGGTGATTTTGGGCCAGTCACAGACTCTCAGCCCAACCTACCTCACAGGGTTGTTGTTGTGGGGTAAAACTGAGAGCAGCAGGGGGAGAATGATGTAAGCTGTATTGAGTTTCTAAGAAATGGTGGGATATACACTCTTAAAAAATTCCTGATTTTTGCTAAGTTCTTATAAAAGACACACACAAACCAAAATTCTTGCCCATTCCTATATAGTAGAGATAATTGAGAAATATAATAAATGCAGAGACCGATATTTCTGTGAATGTTCTTGGTGAATTCTGGATAAGTCTACATGGCCTGATCATCTGGTATTCAAATTACTGCTGCCAATAGGCTGACATAAATGAATGGAAATGTTACACATGTGACCAAGACACACGCACGCACATGCACACACACAGCATCTGCATGGCAGAGATTCTGTAGCTGGATTTAAAAACAGATTTAACTGTATGACAAATATCTGTGTTCAGAATCGTATCTTATGAAAAATGTTCAAAATCTGATTATATATGCTATTTGTCTATATATTTTTAGTATCTGTGTACCACCCCATTAAGAAGATTTCTGAGCACTCTACATATAACAAAAAAAAAAAAGTAACAGAACAAAAAAATCAAACAAGAAAATTAAACAGTATAGTGGTACCTTGGCTCAGGAACTTAATCCATTCCAGGACTCTGGTCATGACCGAAATTTGAGCCAAGTCAAATTTCCCCATAAGGGGAGTTGTAAATAAGGTTAATCCGTTCTGCAACTATTTTTTTTACTCACAAAAATTTGAAGCAAAGTGACAAAGAACAGCTCGTGTGGGGGAGTGGGGGGAGAAGATGGGTGCAATCATGGGCGTGCTGGGGGAGGAGACTGGTGTGGGCGCGCTCGGGCAGGGAACATGGGTGCAATCGCAGCCATCTTCCCCCCCCCCCCAGCACAACCTCGATTGTGCCAGTTCAGGGAAGGCGGGCACACTCGTGATCATCACCCGATGAAGAGTTCATGGCCTGTGGCAAAATGTTTATGAAATTTCTGTTTGCAACCCGATTTGGTCATGAACTAAAACGTTCGTGAGTTGAGGTACCACTGTATATTGTGAAAATAAAGCTTAAAGCAAGGGTAGTGGAGAGGAACAAAAAAAATATAAGTCACCACAATCCCTGATGAAATGTGTCTCCCAATCTGCACCTACCCGGCCATTTTGATAAACTTCTGAGGTCTTTTTCCAAGAGTCACTTTCAGGAAAGTCTCACAGGGTGGCAACAAGGAGGACAGCTTCCTTGATAGTGGCCCACAGTTATTGTTTTTTTCCCACTGAAGGCCACCTGTTGCCAACTTTATCATTTTTTGCTGCTAGGTTTAGTCTGTCCTATTTGCTTGGGCATCGAATTGCATATATTGGGGCATGTAACCTGCTTTTATTGACATTGTTTTAGCTGTTTAAACTGTTTTAAATTTGCATATTGGAATTTTATGCTGGATTTTATTGTATTGCATTTTACTAGTCTACTTATAGTTTTATTGTTATCTACTTTTATTATTGTATGCACATTATAAATTATGTGAACTGCCCGGAGAGTTTTGGCTATTGGGTAGGATAGAAATACATACTTTCATGCATACAAAAAAACAGCAATAGAAGTGGGGGCACCAGCAGAGGAAATTAAGGTAAGTATAGCAGATCTAAAACATTCCCCAAATATTAAAGTCTGAAAAGTATGAGATAATGATAATATGATGACATCTTCAGCTAGCAGTACTGATAGGACTAAATCATAGGTAACCAGGAAGTCTGTATGGAGTACTAAAATTTGAAAAGGACCTCTTTCTAGTAGATATGTACTTGACTTCATTTGATGAAGCTTCCAGGCAAAGGACCTCAGGAGATGATCTTTACCTAAAGAATTGTCTCTTCTGGGATTATTCTGGCCTGCCAGTGTGGTATAGTGGTCAAGAATGCTGGACTGAGATTCAGGCAACCTGGGTTCTAGTCCCTGTTCAGCCATGGAGCCAGCTGGGTGACTTTGGGTCAGTCACAGGCTCTCAGACCAACCTACCTCACAGGATCGTTGTTGTGGGGATAAGACTGAGAGCATCAGGTGGAAAATGATGTAAACTGTGTTGAGTTTGTAAGAAAAAAGTGGGTCATAAATCTAACAAATGAATGAATGAATGTAGTATCAGCCCCATGAACTGGGGGTGGACCAGTTGTGGTGTAGTGTTCCCATCACCCTAGCAGTATTTTGGCAGAAACCACACTATCCTCATCTTATGAGCACCTGGCAAAAATCCCCTTTCCTTTCCTTTCCTTTCCTTTCCTTTCCTTTCCTTTCCTTTCCTTCTTCTCTTCATAGTGAAAGATGGCTGGTTGAGTTATATACTTACAAATGTCCCTAGGGCTTGAGTATGAGGAATCGGATGAAACTAATACATTAGAAACAACTATGAAAGAAAATGTCATTAATATGGTTTCCTATTTTAATGGTGAACAGGAGGGATATCAAGTCTTTATATACCATACCCACCATTTCAGGTGCTAAGCAAATAAGAGCTTGCAGGTTAGTGATGGTGGCAGTTTATAGCCCATTAAAACTCATTATGGCTTGGGGAAATGTTGCATCCTTGTGTCAAGGGATGCTAACAAAGACGTGTGCTCTCTCTGTGTGTTTTACGAAGCACACAGATCAAGATAGTTAACTTGGTTGGATGTTCCTGGGATATGAGGATGCCTTAAGATTTTAACTCTTTTATTTAGGCATCAGGCATATGAGTGTTAATTGTTTACACAAACCCAGGGCAATGCAATGCCCTTAGAGCTTTAAAGGAAATAAGTGCTGCCCCTTGACTTGTGAGAACCTGTGTAAATGCTCCTAAAAAGAAAATGGTGGCATCAGCCTTTGAGCACAAACAGTAATATCTAGCCAGGGAAACATAAAATATGTACTGGTTTCACAAAGGAGAAAGAACTGTCAAGATTCCCCCTCCCTGCCTTTCTGTTTCTTTTCCCCAAATATCTATGAATGCACAGATACAAAATCACCTGCTGAGTAGGGCTACTTAGCAGGGGAGAAGGAGAAGGCGAGATGGCATCAATAAAATTAAAACGGAGGAGAAGGCAGGTTGCCTCCCATCAGTTAAATAGGGGAGGAATGAAGAGGGAGTGAGAACCAATCCAGTTATGAACAGGTCATGTGCATATAGTTTTTGCTTTGGTCAGAGACAGGACCAACATCCAACTATACCTAGAGAAGGGGTCTCAAACTCAACTTACCTGGGGGCCGCTGGAAGTAGAGTCTGGGTGAGGCTGGGCCGCATCAAGTATTCCACCACTGTGGTGGTGGTGGGCCGCTCATCCCGCAGCCGGCCCGGGCACCGCCGGCGCTTTGAAGGCCACAGGGCCCCTCCCCCGTGCCCCGCCCATCCTGGCAATTGGCCTGTGGGGCGCGAGTTTGAGACCCCTGACCTAGAGTGAAATGTAACAACTTCTGTTTAGCTAGTAAGCTGTTTATTTTGGAACTTGGGATTACTTAATACATTGTGGCAAAGAAGAGGAATGGTGAAGTGCTATGAGGTGAGAAAAAAATACTGTCTCAAAAAACCTTTGATGACGAAAAGAATAGAGCAGGTATAAATGGAAGCCTTGACTGGTATCAGGAAGACCCCCTAGGGGATGGAATCTCCAAGGAACACAGGAATAGTGGTTATGTAGTTGGCCTGGTTTGGAAGTTGCAACAAGTGCAGAATGCTGCTGTGAGGGTGCCCATGGGAACTCCCACTAGGCCCACACATCATCTGGACTGCTCTGGCTGCCTATTAGCTATTGAACTATCTTCAGGGTTATGCTATTGCCATACGAAGCCCAAAGCAACTGGGTACAAAGATACCAATCAGGCTGCATTTCCTAGCCCTCATTTAAGATCACCAGAGGAAGTCTTGACAGGCATTCCAAAATTAACAGAGTGATGTCATGTAATGCTTTGGTGGTAGACCTTCTTGGAAGTGGCACCCATCCTTTGGAAAATTATCTCTGATACCATTTTATAGGCAAAGAATTGTGCATGTTTCAAATGCTCCTGATAATATATCTGTTCACTCTGGCTTTCCCTGGGTTAAATTAAATCAATCACGCTCCCCCCCACTCATGTTTTAACTGTTTGTGTATTGCACTGTATTATTGTATTTGAAGTTGTTCTTAATATCTTAAATGTGAGCTTAATGTTTGTGAGTCATAGTAAATAAAGATTAATATAAAATCTCATCCCTTCAGATACCTGAAGGCTCTCATGTCATGTCCCTCTCAACCATTGCATAGGACAGATGGCTCTCTATCCTGGTCACCCTCCCCAGGACACAGAGCAAAGCAATACAGGACTGGCTGTATCTTTTTCGCTTCACATTTGCTGGCTGTCGTAGAAGCGAAATGTGCCAAAGCGCTGCTGTAAGCAATGGCTGGGTTGGGGAACTTCCTCTTTTGCTTTTCTAAGGCAGAATTCGCTTCCTCACTACTGATGGCCGTCTAGCTTTGGACACATTGTGGCACTCAGCTGCTCTTGCACTAGATCTGCCTGTTCCCCATGCGTGCTGAGCCCTATCTCTGCTCTGCTCTCCTTTCCCCTTTGCCTCAGGACTACGCCTGCTCTGGTAGAGTCTCAAAGGCTCCTCCTGTGTGTGGACACCACCTAAGGAAGGTGTCTATAAATAACACTGCATTAGAGCTCCCCAGCTGGCAATGCCTTGTGGACGGCTCCCTTCCCAACAGATCAGTGCACACCGAGAGTGCTGCAGCCAATCCATTATCCCTCCGGCGCCTACTTTGGTGGCATTCATGGACACTGCTCTCCTCAGCAATGCTGTTAATGCCCCATGGCCTCAGACACACAATGAGCAATGGCTTCTGCATCAGACTAAAACGGCATCGTGCACAGCTCAGCTCCTACCCACTACGTCTCCGCTGCTCTCTGCTCCATCCCATTGCCTGCCTGCCTCTCCCAATCCTGCTATTTCTCCTTTCCGAAGACCTGGTCCAAATTAATTCATCTTTTATTTGTATTATTTGCTCTGCTTTGCATTCAGCTGTCCTCTCTCTCTCCCTCTCTCTCTCCCCACCCCATTCTCCCCTTCATTCACTCACAGCAATGGAATCTCCTCCAGCTCTCCCCAGTTCCCCTTTCTTGTCTGTTTTCCTTAAGGCACCTTCTTTTCTCTTCCTCTACCATGTGCCTTATCTGGGCTTTCTCCCCCCACTCCCGCCCACTGCCACATCTCAAATTGCATTACGATCACCCAGCCAATCTCCTCCAGAGTGGCGACTAGACTCAGAGGGGTTTGCTGAGCGGCTGCAGCGCATTTCATTCCCAGAACATTCTCTAGCCACAGGACAGCTAAGAAGATTGTACGCTCTTTGAAGTACATGAATATTTGATATCCTCTCACCCTCTTCTCTTCTCTAATTATTTTCTCTCTCTCTCTCTCTCTCTCTTTTTAAATCATCATCAACTACAAAGTGGTATTTAAATAAAGCTCTTTTTAGAGTCACAATCAGCTTGAAACAAACAGCTGAGACTCTCAAGACATATAACATTTGCCATGTGTCTTCCCTTCAGTGAAGGGAAGATGGAATTGTGGAGGAAGGCAGAGGAGCAGCTATTTGAAGTTCAGGGCTCTCTTATCAGTCTTTCATGAAACTTGGATGCAACTGCCTGGTTGAGCTTGTGCATGTCGTATGAACTTCCTGCCCACTGTAGTATTTAACCAGTGAGTGAAAATGTACGAATCAGAATGCTGTTTATTATTTTTACATTTCTACCCCATTTTTCTTTCAAGAAGCTGAAGTACACAGTCCACTACTCCACTCTTACCCATGAGGTAGATCAGATGAGAATTGGCGGCTGGCTCAAAGTCACCCAGGCAGCCCTATGGCCAAGTGGGAATGTAACCCTGTGTCTCCCCATTCCTAGGCAATTACTCTAGCTGCTATATTACCCTGTTCAGGTGGTGGCCACAATAGGAAAACAGCAGAAAAGACTGATGCTCAGCTGAGCCAGTCTAAATGTTTACAAACAGTAAAATAAGCAAAAATGTCAAACTAGCCAAATACTCATTTCTCAAAAATGAACAATTGTGTAGCAAAGTTCAAAATATAAGAACTCTGAGAGCTTGTTTGGGCCTCTAAAATAATCACAGCTAAAAGATCCATTCATCTCTGCATTAAGCAGCCATAGAGGCAAGTCAGCACGGATGGCTCATCGACCCATTCACTGCAAGGCCTTGGGCATCTGGGGTTAAGCACCAGTGCCACTGAAGAGGAGTGACTCAACACTTACATTGAGGGAACTGGGTCTTTTCAGCCTGGAGGAGGAGCCTCCAAGGGGATCTGTTGGCAACATATAGGTACATGAGGGGTGGCACATGGAGGTGGGTAGAGACCTCCCCTGCAGAGGAAGGCAGGACACGCTCCATCGGAGCCAAGCTCAAGGAACCAAGGTTCAATTTGGATGTCAGGAAGTACCTCCTGACAGTTAGGACACCAAGGATATGGAATAAGCTTCCACGGGAGGTGGTTGAGGCCCCATTGGTGAGGGTGTTCAAAGATAGGCTAGACATGCATATGGTGGGCATGTCGTGAACGGAGCCGGCTGGAGCCGGGGGTCAGAGTAGATGGCCCAGGAGGCCCCTTTTGACTTGCTGAATTTCTATGTTATATTGAAGGGAATTTGGAAAGCAACAGTCAATATAAGTGGGCTGTCAGTAGTTTCTCGGCAGGCAGTGATATGGAAAGTGTTCCTTGAACATAGTATGTTCGATATACCATTGCCTATTTCTATCAGTACTTTCAAATATTTTCCACCATTGCATGTGAACTATATATAAAATCAGCTTTCAGATATTGCTTTTTGAAACTCTTAAATACCCTTGGGTAGCAAATACAGGGAATACTGAAGCTTCAAAATGCATCAGAATAACCAATATGAACATTTGCACAGAAAAATTTCAGAAGAAAGATAAGTGCAAAGGTTACAAGTAGATCTATACTAGGGATGATATGGAGACTTCAGCTGGGAAAAACTGAAATATGAATTCCACCACTGCTAGAAACACACAAGCTCCATGAAGATGATCATGCTTAATCTAGTTCTTCAATAAATTTATATCCATCTGTTTTTCTACATGGGCACCCCAAGATGCAGATGTATGAACAACCAATGTTTTCCTAAGATTTTCCTAACAACAGCTCATCACTTCTCTCACACTCTGTTCATGCTTGTTCTGTGTGCAAATGGGGAAATTGCACAAATCAAGCAGCAATCCAGCGTGCTATCTGTGCAAATTGGCACTGAGTCAGTCTACAGGAAAAATCATCACAAAGGCAGTTTGCTCAAAAAGTGAACTGGGATACTTGCACAGATCAAACCCTTTGCATGTTCAGCAATTTCTGAAAAAAATTGGGGGACATGTCTTCAAATTTGCAGAGCTTCAAGCACCATGTTTTGTGAAGAACACTATCCCAAGACATTTAGCTGCCCAAATGTTGTCCTCAGCCCCAGGGCTTTAAGAACCTAAGGCTGCACAATTTATTTTGACAGATGAGGCAGAGAACCCCACATGGATGTCCTTGCAGTAAACATACAGCAACAATGAATTAAATAATTGACCGTATATTTATTTATACTTTCTGAAGTAAATGCATGAGCTGGGAGTGGTGTGGGTGCAGCATTGCAATGGTTCTGCTTTTGCTTGGTTGGCTGGCTGACTGAAGAAGATGATGCCTATATTGGGCAGTATAGAAATAAACAAATATCATCTGGTCCCATGGACTATCCAGCATGGTGTTCCTTATGCCCCAGATATTAAAGATCTATGGAGTGCACAGCCACTGCCCCAGTAGGCTGATGCTACATGGCTCTGTTTCTCCTTTTAATCCTCATCAGCTGAGGCTGCAGATGTGCCAAATCAGTGCCTGGTTGCAAGAATGAACTAACTGAGAACTGAGATGTTGCTAGTGTGTTCAGCCTGTTCTGGATGGGATTTCAGCCGCCCCCCCCACCACCCCAAAGTAGCAGGTTCATAGCTTGGGTGTTACGTTGAACACCACCTGAGCCACCTGTGTCCCTTAAAGATGAGGTGGCTTTCAGTATCATGGAGTGCCTTTACCAGCTTTGGGTCATGGCCAAGCTACACTTCTACACAAGCAGGAATGGCCTGGATTCAGAAATCTATCCTCTGGTAACCTTCAAGTTGAATTGCTGCAGTTCACTGTACAGGAAGCTGCCCTTGAAGACTGCTTAGAACCTGCAGGCTGCACAAAATGCACCAGCCAGATTAACAACCAGGGTCAGAAGGTCCCAACATGTAAAACCAATTCTGGCCCAGTTGCATTGGTTGCCTGTACACTTCTGTGCCAGAGGTAAGGTGCTAGCTTTAACTTACAAAGCTCTAGAAGATCAGAACCACAATAACCCTTGGAGAGCTGACTCACACAACTAAAATTCACCCAGTCATTTATTTCTCTCTGCACCTGCACCAAACTGGTTGATAGGAAAAGAAAACAGAATGGGGATTTGTGCTGGCATTGATGTTGTTCTATGTTTTTATTTTGTGTCTTAAGGATGCAGGTATGATGGCTATTCTACACCAGTCAAACAGCAGCAGCAGCAGCAGCAGCAGCAGCAGCAGCAGCAGCAGCAGTCTGGTATTTGTTTCCATTGAGCTGAATGCACCATCCTCCACTGAGCAAAGCCCATTGAAGTGAAGAAGAAATTGAGCCTGTGCCCATTTGCTGACAGCTTTGTCAACTGGGCTGTGTCGCTTTGCGAGCAGCTGTGCCATTGGAGGCTGCAACCTGTGACCATAAGCAGGAGAACAGACCTGTCAGCAAATTAACAGAGGCAAAAGAGTGTCTGAGAGCCAACAGC
This sequence comes from Varanus komodoensis, assembly GCF_004798865.1. Taxonomy (NCBI): domain Eukaryota; kingdom Metazoa; phylum Chordata; class Lepidosauria; order Squamata; family Varanidae; genus Varanus; species Varanus komodoensis. The sequence continues at coordinate 40,164,728 of NW_025335941.1, forward strand.
TGCACACTTAATCCACGCTTGGGGTAGGTTGAATGAGGATGGTAGCAGGCGTCTGTGCCAAGAGCTAAGTGAATTTACCTTGCTGTGGACAACTGTGTCCAGGCAGAGACAGATGCATTTGGATGCAGGTAGATAGCAGTGCCTGGAGGCACTCACAGGTGGAGGAAAGAGGCAACATCAATATTTTAATATCCATCTATCTGTGTCACTGAAAAGCTGGCTCCCTACTATTGCTTCCAGATGCACCACAGCCGCTTTCGACCGAAGCACTCATTGGGGAATGTGCACAAGAATAACACTGCACATTCCATGAAGATTAAGCATCCTCAAAGCAATACAAAGGATTGCAGGTAGGGGCAGTTCCAAAGGCCTGGTACACAGATAGGCTGGGTGCCTCATCAGAAGGCACGTAACGGTTTTTTGGACTCGATAAGAAGAGTCATTCCACTGGTGACTTCAATTAATCCAAGCTCTTCCTCTCCCCCTTCAATTATCTCTCTGCCTTTAATGATCTTATAAAATTCTGTGGCTCAGTTTGCATCCCTCATCTCTACCCCCACCGCCTGCCTGATTAGATGTTCCAGTTGAAATCAGGGAAAGCCTGTCACCCACAGCATGCCGAACAGGAACTGGGCCAAAGGAGCTGGCCTCCGCTGTGCTTAATGGAGCCAACAGTTGCTAATGTCTCTCTGTGCTAATGCACAGGCCTTTGCTCATGGGGTGAAGCTGCAGATTTTACTGTGCATAGGCTGCTCAATAAGGCAGGAGCTTGGGTGGGAGGATGTCCAGTCATATTGCATGCTGGGGCCAAAATGTGTTTTCAAATGTACAGCAGCACTCACTCTGTCTCTGTGTGGGAAATAAAGCCTGCAAGGAGCTAGAAGAGCAGCAGATATACCCTTTTTAGCCTCTATCCATTGCAAAACAGAAATGAAAATGGTTTACATATTTTATTTATTTATTTATTGCATGCCTGTGCAAGAGCCAAGAGGACGAATACAGATGGCCAGGTCTAGCTTCAGGCTTTGGAGGGTCTTTAGCCAAGAGATCCTCAATGAACTCTCTCCATTAATACATCTGTCCCCCCACTGTCCCCCCACTGTTTTCATCAGCTGCTCTTGCTTCTTGTCCTTGCTCTCATCATTGATACCACTTATTTACTTGCCTGATAGCAAAGCAACTAGGCAGTGACATTTAATTCTGTCCTTCTTACCATCATCATCTTCTGAGCCAGCATGAAAGCTATATGAAGAAGCCAAGTGGTCTGGTGAACAGGAGGATAAAGTCTGGGGCCTCTTGTCAAGGGACCTCTGTTGGAGTCTGTGCCGTCAGCAAGATATAACAATACCTGCTCTTAACATTAGTGCTGTAGTTTTCTTAGCTAGCAGATAGCTTGACTCAGGATATGCAAAAGGAAATACCTCTTCACAGAGCACAGAACTCCATTTTTTATGAAAGCTCCAGAGAGATTGAGATCAGAGAAGTAGTCATTAAAAGCCAACTGTGAACATTTTCCAAAAGAGAAAATGCTAGACTCATACACATTATCTTCCCAAATGCACAAATACACCTGAGATAAGAAACAGGCACAATCCCTACTGACAACATGATAGAATCATGTGCATTAAATTTAACCTGATTACTTTCAAAACCAAGTTTTCTGTTTTTTCTTTTAATTTGCTAGAAGTTCAGTTGCTGTGCTCTCTCTCCCCCTCTCCCTCTCCCTTCCTCCCTATCCACATGTTTGCGCATGCATGCATGTGTGCATGCATTTGTGTGTGTGTGGTGGAGAAAAATGAATTATAGGCAGCTCATCTTCCTGCCTAGCTGTCATATAGTTAATTGTTCAGAAACAGCTGGGCCTGATAATGGCATACTTAATGGCCTAGCATAAAACTAGCCATATCTAAAATCACAGTCTTTAAACTTCTTTTTTCATCTCAACTTTCTGGAGATCTATATTTAATTATCAGTATGGAATAGGTCTTCCTAAGAAAGGTGATTTTTGTTTGTTTCCCTCCCTTAATCCCGTATTTGTTTCCATCCAAAAGAACCCTTCAAACAAGATGTTTTATCCTATTTAATTATATTGGTATCTCACCATTTATCAAAGAGTTTGCTCTGGCATAAAGGAGGTTCTCTTACATCAGGCATGAAATGAATACATGGGTGTAGGTGTTGTTTACACTTTTCCCTTTCCCCAGAGCCTAACCCTTTCCCCAAATTACCATTCATGTGCAATTTAGAGGGACAAATCGCTCAAAAATACATGTACACACATTTCATATCTGACACAGCATGCCTACAATTTGTTTTTTGGTATCGAAGAAAAATATCACTTTTGAAGCGGACTTTACTTTCACAAAGCTTTTTGAAGATGAGAGGGTTTTTTAGAGTTCCCAGAGGATACTAAAGGATACCAGACAATCTCAACTTTAGTGCTGTTCTAGTCCGTTAATTCCTGATTCTTACTGTACTAGGATGAATCAATGATCCATGTAGTCTGGGAGCCAGCTTTCATGTTATTATGGAAACACTTGATTCTTTTCAATACACAGTGAGATACACAGATGCACAGTCAGATACATGAATGTGCATGCATGTGCTAGCATGCATGGGTGCACATGCACACACAATCTGAAATAAAAATGGAATGTTTGTGTTCTAGAATTTCTTCCCTTCTTTCTCACTTTCACTAAACTGTTGGAATTCAAAAAACACAGATGAGGTTTGGCAAATACAGCAAGAAGTTTCTGCATCGGGCCTGTTACAAAATTATTTGGGAGTCAAAGTTATCACTTGGATGCTCTGCATTTCATAACACAACAAATGCAAGTTTTCTCCAGGTCATTTACCCATTGCATTTTTGATTGCAATGTGGAATGAATTCTGCAGAGTCCTAGGGAGTGCCTTTGATATGAATGGTAATGAGCAATGCAGTTCTCTCCCATGCCGGTCCTCTTTTGTCTCTTTTAAAGTTTTATTCAATAGCTTTCCAGTGCAATCCTATAACTGTCTATACAAAAGTAAGTCCCAGTGGCTTCGATGGGACTCACTTCCAAATGTATTATAGAGCTGCACTTTTAGAGTGCTTCTCCAGTGTATACAGGATATTGCATTTCTTCAGTGCAGAAATGTTTATCTATTCTTGACATATCTCATAGCATACCCTGAAGAAGGCCTATGGGACAGCAACCCTGCTGAAGCTAAGAAAGTCTCAGTAGTATTTGGTAATGATGAATGGATACATGAATTTCAGTTTCTCTCAGTTTCTCATTTTTCTAGTGTTAAACATCTTTAATGTTTTTTTTTCCAGTATTAAGTTTGGTTTAACCAAAAGTTAGTGAAACAAAATAAGTTTGTTTGAAAAAATATATGCACTTTTGTGTGCATTTTACTTCAAACATGCATTTTTGTATGCTTCCATGATGCATACATTTTGTGCCAGAAAATTTCCTAGTATAATGCATTTTAATGTTATTTCCTTAGTATATTAATTACTGCATGCACATTTGCCTATATACATGTTTCTGTGTAAAGATTTCGATTGAAGAACTCAGTTTCAAAATTTGGGGAAAATTTTGAAGGATAACTATAGCCTGAATGAGAGCTCATTCAATCCAAGAATATCGCTTTGAGTTCCATGGTAGAAGAAAGGCAAGATGTTAGAGATGTAATAAATAAGGGTCAGGACTAGCAAGACTAATCCCTTTCCTACTTCAGACCACTGGTGAAGCTGTAGCACATGCTCACATGGAAAAAGGAAAGAAGCAGTGCTACTTGAAGTGTACGGGTATATCTGCTATGATTGCAGCTCCAAGTGCAAATGTGAGCACAGGGCATCTTTTCTGAAATGTCACAAATTCCTGAATGCATATTTTCATTTCCTAAATTTATATTTCCCATGTGCCACTTCCAGTTTCACTGAAAGTCCCCTCTCTTCCAATATCCCTGCCCATGAATATGACAGGTAATTTGTGCACAACTCTTCCCCTTCCAAATACATTCCAAGTATGTATATTCTATATTGCACTATTTAATGAGTACGATTTGCTTATGAAGCAAACAATGCAGTTGAAACATGAATTCACCAATTAGCTGAATATCTGATTTATTTTTTGAATAAGAGCTTCCTGAAATTTGCAAATTTCTCTGTAAAAGTTATGGAAAAAACTTTATGAGTATTATTATTAGTAGTAGTAGTAGTAGTAGTGGTAGTTGTAGTCATATTTTAAATCAAATATGGATGAAAGCAAAAGTGATAGATCTGCCCCCATCCCCAGCCTTGTCAATGTTTGTTATCTAATAATCTGGGTGCAAATTCTTAGATATTAAGCCATTTTTGTGGCACTGTATTAAGGGCGCCACATCTTTCATTTCCCCTTTTTCTTTTCCTGAGAGGTTCCATATCATTTTGCATTGTGGGGGTGCCTGGATGAACTCAGACTTACATTTTGCTGTGTAATTTACACATAAATTGACCTATAATCTAGTCTTGGGTCATTGTGAAATTCAGGCTGGCAAAAAATGGCCCCAGATTTCAGCCTCCTGCCTTTTACAATTTAGTCTTTCTATAGACAGGTACAAAATGCACCAAAATTTGCATAAGGGAACATTTTGCAAAAAAGCAAGTTAGCTGCAGGTCATCTTAGTCTCGCTTAAAAGCCAAGAAGTGGAGTTAAAATTTCCAGCAAAAAGAATTAAAATCCATTGGGGGCAAGGATTTTTTTAGTATTAGTTTGAATTTTGTAAGCCAAACTATTCTTGTGTAGATCAAAGGTCAATAGGCCAAGCAGTGTTATGCAGATTGTATTGTTATCCAATGGTGCATGAAAGATTAAGTCTTAAATTACCTGCAGTAGCTGAAACCTCAAAGCCGTTCTTATGCTAATTTAAATTTCCTAGGGGATACATTCAGTCAACAAAAGCCTTTTACATGCAGTATTTGCTTTCCTTGAGGCAGTTTTGTTTGAGGTCATAAAATGACCCCAAATGCGAACAATGCTAGGTTTGAAATTGATGCTGGAAGAATAGCTATATGTTAAGCAAGTACATGGTGGGCCTCTCCATACTGCTAATAGTTACGGCAATTGAAATTAACTGCAGATGGGTGAGAATCCCATTTGATTCAGTATTTGATAACAACTTATTGACATTCATCCCCTTCTCATCTGCATTAGCTACTGCATTAGACTGTAAATGTGAGGGATACTACATGAGGGATACTACATGAGTGAATTCCAAGGGTTAGGTGCCAATTTTCACTGGGTGCTCCTCTCTGGGTTTTTTTTTTTTTTTCCTGCCTGCATTATGCATGGTAGCAAAGTGATTTTGCATATGATGAAAGGAACCTGAAGAAGGTAAAAGTTGACTGAGAACAAGAAAAGTACTCCTGCTGGATCAGGTGAGATTTTATAAGCCATCAAAATTCTTCCAAGCTGGTGAAAGTTGACAGAATCTCAACTGCTAAAGGTGAAAAATGCTAAAGGACTACTGGAAGGTGAATGAACTAGAGGAGGGTGATGTGGTATGTGGTTTAACGCTGAGATGGGTAGTCCTCTCAAGCCATACACAGTTCACCTGCTGCTCTATAGGGGACTGGATACACTTCACCTCTGCCTCAACTGTTCTGAACACCAGCTGTCAGTTAGTTCTTCATGAACTGATCATGAAGATCTGTAAAAGGCTCTGTAAATGCATTCAGCATAACATGCTTGCAGAAGTGCCATGACTGTAAATCCTGCCTTATCTCAGCACTTCTGCTCTGTAAGTACATTCAATTGAAGATATTTCCATTGCTCCTTTTAGACCTTCATGGTCAATGCACAAAGTTCTGACCAGTGAGTATGTGTGCATGAGCAGGAGGAGATGCTTACTTAGGAGACTATCAACTGCCCATCCTGATGGGTAAATGCCACCTCCAGTATTATATATAGTGTGCCTAAATATGTCAGGTTCTACGGATCACAACTGGGAAGGAGTCATTGAACTCATATCCTGACTGTATGTTCCCCACAGTTTCCCATAGTGGATGGCCTTTGGTCTGATCCAGCATGGCACTTCTTATGTTCTTACCATCATATTTGGTAGTAGCAATGCACAGCACTATTTTCTAGTACTGACTTCCGTACTGTGGTAGATGGCAGTGGGGAAGAGGCAATCTTCTTCATAGTTTTCAGTTATTAATTTTGAGGATGCAGCCATGCAGTGATTTCCTTGTTTAGCAATTTCTAACAGTTAGGAAGTCCCACGGATTTTTTTGTCTCATGAGCACTGAGTGTTTTCCACATGCTATATGGAGGATCCAGGCTCAGCAGCTGTTTGCATCCTGATTTTATTCCTAGCCAAGAATACAAATGCTGAGTTTCATAGTTCTAGACAGTATTTAGAAAATGTCATGACACCCTCAAATACACCTTTGTGACCCATGCAGGGTTTATGTCCAGATAGGTGAGAAATAGCCATTGCAGGCATCAATCAATCAAATCACTTGGCACCACGGTGAGGCAATTTGTAAATCGAACCAGTTCTTCATAGATCTGACCCCAGTTCATATAAACCAAAAAGACTGACCTTATAGATTCGATCCAAATGAACTCTTTCACTGCCTGCCTGATGCTGTGGGCTATCAGAAAATAGATCACATCCCCATACTTTCAATGAGTTTCTTGTTTTTATAGAAGAAGCTTTCAGTTTCTGCCTTCTAGTTGTGAAGGGAGGGCAGCAGCTGTGAAAATTTTAAAATATTTATTCCTCCATTTTGCCCGAAGCACTAAGCATGGCTCCTGTGCATCACATCCATGAGAGTAAATAATTACAAGTATCTAGGGGGTGGTCAACACAAAGATCTGATATATCAACAAATTGACAAGGACATAGGTGGATGTGAAAGAAATTAGATTTCTCAATCAACAGTGTGCTGATCTACCGCATTGATACGGCTCCTAGAATGTAGCTAAGACCATCCAACTCCTGTGCTGTCTTTGATTTTTGCCAAGCACAGAATGACAATTTACTTTAGCAAAAATTATTCCCCCTAGATGAATGTGCATGCACACACACACACACACTAATCCAGAGAAAGTTGAAACAACAAACACTAATTCATCCCCTTCTATTAAAAATGAACAAAACACACTATCTCTTTTCACAACTCCGAAGGTAATTCTTATCTAATCTTGGCAAATGCTGAAATTCCAATAGGAGAGAGATCGCTAAAATGATTCATTCATTACTACTGTACTGATATGTGCAGCTTTTCAATGGGCAGAATTATCTCTGCCTAGGTAATGCCTCCATCATGAATTAAATACTTTGCTGGGGCAAGGACAACAATGCTTCCTTGCCCATGGGATAAAAATACATCTAAAGCCACATATTTGTTTTCAGATGATGCATTAGTGAGACTTGCCACAAGCTGATGTAGAACTGAGAGATCTTTTTCAGGGTGTGGAGGATGCCAGCCATGCCTGCTTTTTCAGCTCTACATTCCATTCCCACACCAGCCTCATGCCAATTCATTCAGCATTGCAACATCATTTCCTCATTTACCCCCACTGTGATATTTTTTCCTGCACTTCTGAAAAATCTGGGGTTTCCTTAATCCTGATGATACCTTCCTCTTGTGCATGAATGATGCAGTTTTGCTTATTTAAGGATGCCCATAGCCTGCTATTAGCATATACCATGCATATATTGCACAAAGAGCCATCTTAGAAGCATTATCTATTCTCTCCATATGGCAGGGAATGCCTCTTTTACAGGGCTCTTTGCCAGTTGCATTTCTATTTTACAAATATTTAAATTATATTTTCCTTCAAAAATGTGTTGATTGATTAGTCAGGGACACCATTTAGTTCATTAATATGTTTTTAGTTTCATCTCTAGCATATGTACAATCTAGGAAGTGTGAATTAAAAGACAAGACAATATAGAACTAATGCAAGGAAGAGTTTTGTCTCACAACATTTGATCCACCAGAGTCTGTCAAATGAAATGCTGTGGTTGTATAACTTCATAACCATTAAAACAGCAGAAGTGTGGTGAGAGAAATCGTGTCTGCTTCCAGGCTTTGGGGCATTAACCCCTATTTAAAGATTAGGAAGTGTTATTTCTTTGCTTTGCTTTCCCACCCCCTCTTTTCATGAAAAGCACTGCACAACTGCAAAACATGGGCATGCTTCCTCAGAAACATGCCATATTGGCTACTCAGTGGGAGGCAGACAATGAGATAGATGAGCCAAATGGTCTGATCTAGGCAAGAAAAATGCTGTGCATCAGTAACTAAAAATAATAATAATAAAGCATTTAGAAATGAAGGAAGGAAGGAAGGAAGGAAGGAAGGAAGGAAGGAAGGAAGGAAGGAAGGAAGGAGGAGGGGAATGAACAGAATGGAAAGAGAAAAACCAAAAGGAAGAGAGGGGAAAACAATGAAAGTAGAATGTAAGGAAAGATAATCAAAGACACAGAGAAAAATGATTTTAGATTTCATCCAAAGTTTCCCATTATGCAGTTTAGGACATGATCACAGGCATGTCTGTGAATGAAGAAGTATAAGAGTAAACAGCAGATCAAGGAAGCATTGAAGTCTGCTGAGGCAGAGGGAGGGCTAAGCCCTTTCTCTGTATACATGCAGAAACTTCACAGCCATCTTCCATCTTCCTGTCCTTATTTGTGCATGCCAACAAGGCAAATTCTCTTACAAAAGGATCCAGACAGACTTTATGTACATCCCTAGTCTAGATAGATAAAGAGTCTGATCTGGTATAAGGGGCATTCCTATCTATGTAAGTAGTATTTACATGTAATCTTTACAACTTTGTCTCACCAGGGTTATGTGGATTTTGTTAAATCTGTTCCACCTGCATTTCACAAACTGTTTGGTGCCTTTTATTTCATTGGTCACTCATTGACTGGCTTTGCATGACACTTTGCATGACACAACATGATGATTTACTATTGTGATTCATTCCGCTTGAGAGCCACAATAAGAAACAGCAGTCTGTTCTAAGGTTTCTCCACAGTTGCTTGCTGTAGCAGTCCAACTCAGACAACACAACCCTGTAGTTTTTGTCCAACTGTTGTCCAGAGAGCATGGGTGACAGATGCTCATCTTCTGGCAGCACCTTCCCACTAATGATCCCCGCCCCCCATTCCCACTCTGCCTGAGAGTGGAGAAATGAGCTGAACTGTACTAGTCTGTTTAGGAGTGTTGCCCAGCTGCTTGCCCCTCCCCTGTTCACAGCTGACAAGCTTCTTCTCTGGCACACACGGGGGGGGGGGGGACTCATGCATCCCCTTTCAGCAGCACATCCAGCCTTCAATTCATACCTGAACGGCTTCTTCTGAGGGACTGATAAGGCCGCACTCAGCCACTGCAAGCCCTTTTGGCTCTGGCCTCTTGGCAGAGCAGCAGAGCAGCAGAGGCAGAGGCTGGGAGAGAGCGCTGAGTGACCAGGGGACTGGTGAAGGCAAAGTAGGAGCTGGGCAGGGGATCAGAGGGCCAAGAGCAGCGGGGAGGAAGGGGGCGGGGCCAGAGAGGCTAGAGCGGCCAGGAGGAAGCAGAGGGGTGGGGCATCGTCCCTTGTCTGCGTCCCTTGGCTACGGCCTGGGCTGTCCGGGGACTCCCTTCCCTGAGACACAGAGGTTTGATTGCTTCTTTGTTTTGTTCGTGCTGTGCTGTGCTGTGCTGTGCTGCGCTTTTTCTTCCAATTTAAATTTAAGTTTATTTTATCCTTGTGTGTGTGTGCGAGTGGGTTTTTGTCTGGGAGAACTGGGCGAGTGAGAGGAACTGCAAGAGAAACAAGGCAGGGAACCAAGGTAAGGTCTCGAAAGGGATACCGATGGCAGACCAGGAGATGGTCTTGGCGAGAGTCACGGGTGTTGCTGTCCACTGCGACAGCTGCAACACGTTCGCTCTTATCCCCCAGGAAAGGCAGGGATACACTTGCCCTCGGTGCAAGATGGTGACCCTGCTCGAAGAGGAGGTGAGGTGCCTGAGGGCCAAGAAAGCTCTCCAGGCCCCCCCGGAGCAGCCTCCCTCTGGAAAGAGGGTTGAGGGACAGGCCACAGGAGGAGCAGCTGCGGAGACATGGAGGTATGTCACCCACAGGAGGAGGAGGCCAGCACGGCCTCCTCCTTCTCCTGGCACCAATCTGGAGCTGGGAAACAGGTTCTCTCCACTTGGGGAGGCGGGGGCTGATGAGACGTCAGGCAGCAAGGGGGCCGCTGCAGGAGAGGCAAAGGCCAGGGCACGGCCGCCCACCAACACCAGAAAGGTACGGCAGCGGGTGATTGTTGTTGGGGACTCCCTGCTGAGGGGCACTGAGCCGGCGGTGTGCCGCCCCAACCTGGAGACAAGGGAGGTTTGCTGCCTGCCGGGCTCACGCATCCAGCATGTGAAGGACAGAGTGGAGCATCTTGTTCGCTCCGGGGGTCACCAGCCGCTCCTGGTGATCCATGTGGGCACAAATGATGTGGCCAGGCAGGGTGTGGTTGGGACCACCAGGGACTTTGAGGCCTTGGGGAAGAAACTCAGGGAGCTGAAGGCCCAAGTGGCCTTCTCGTCAATCTTACCTGTCTGGGAATTTGGGCCCGTAAGGGACAGGAGGGCCTCCGAGGTGAACGACTGGCTTAGGGTGTGGAGCCAGAAGGAACGCTTTGGGTTCCTCGACCACGGCACTCGTTTTCTTGCCAATGGACTTCTGACAAGGGATGGGTTACACCTCACGAGGATGGGGAAAAGGTCCTTTGGAGATGCTGTAGCGAGCTTTGTCTGGAAGACTTTAAACTGAGCTGGGGGGGGGTGGATGGGTTGAGGCCCCTCAGGAATGTGTCTGCACTGGACAAGTGTGGGGGGAGGAGCAGGGCTTGGGAGCAGGGTTTTAGAGATACTGCAGGGACTGACAGGACTCCTACAGAGAGGGGCCAGGTATCAGGGAGGATGGGAGGAAGGAGGAGACTGGGAACTCCAAGGAAAGGAAGTGGTGGGAAGGAGTTGAGGTGCATGTACACCAATGCTAGGAGCATGGGTAATAAGCAGGAAGAGCTTGAAGCTCTCCTGGGAATAGGAGGGTATGATCTGGTGGGAATCACAGTAACTTGGTGGGATGAAAGGCAAGTCTGGAATGTGAACATAGAAGGCTATCACCTTTTTAGAAAGGACAGGAAGGGAAAGAGAGGTGGGGGCGTGGCTTTATACGTCAGGGAAGGGATAGGAGGCAGTGAGATAGAATGCAGCATAGATGGGGATTCGGTAGAGGCAGTCTGGGTGAAATTTAGGGGTATTGACAGGGAAAGAGACCTGACAGTGGGGGTACGTTATCGCCCTCCAGGTCAACCTGAGACCCTGGATGATGTCCTGACAGACCAGATTCTAAGGATATCTCAGGGGAGAGAGACAGTAATTATGGGAGATTTCAATCTCCCGGATATTACTTGGGAGACTCACTCAGCGGTGACAGCCAGGTCACGTCGTTTCCTAGAAGCTATTGAGGGAGGGTTTTTCACACAGAGGGTCCAAGAGGCAACGAGGGGGGGGAAACATCCTTGACTTGGTCTTGACCAATAGGGAGGAGCTGATAGATGAAGTACAGATTAGGGGAGCTCTGGATGCGAGTGATCACTCCATCCTTTGCTTTGAGATCAGGGGACTGCGGATGGGCAGCAGGTCGAGCACTAGAAGCTGGGACTTCAAGAGGGCCAACTTTGGCCAACTGAAGGCCAGACTGGGGAAAGTCTCCTGGGATAGGTTACGGGAAGGTAAGCGAGTTGAGGAGAGGTGGATAGCACTCAAAAGGGAGGTTTTGGATGCGCAAGCCTTGACGATACCTCTAGTCAGTAAGGTGCGGAGGCGGAGGAGAGTGCCGCCATGGATGTGAAAGGAGGTGGTTAGAGGGATTAGATGAAAAAGGAACCTCCGTAGGAAATGGGTACTGGGGGAAATAGACAAAAGGGTATACTGGGAGGAGGAGGCCCGTTGCAGAAGGATTCTTCGCAAGGCTAAGGCTGATTACGAGCTGAGACTTGCCAAGAATATCAAGAGCAATAAAAAGGGCTTCTTTCAGCATGTAAATAGGAAGAGGAAGGGGAGACAAGTGGTGGGACCACTAAATAAGGAGGAAGGCGATCCAGTGACTGATATGAGGGAACAGGCACAGATGTTAAATGACTATTTTGCCTCTGTGTTCTCCCCAAAGCAGGACGGGGGATATCCGCATAGGAGATTAGATGAGGCTGGGGATTAGGGGCACAGATTAGAGTCACCCCCCCTTGAAGTCGAGGGGCTCCTCAGGGCATTGGACATTACAAAGGCACCAGGCCCTGACGGGTTACACCCAAGAGTACTTAGAGAGTTGGCAGGGGTTCTCTCCCGCCCGCTGGCCTCCATTTTTGAGACCTCATGGAGAACGGGTGAAGTTCCAGAGGACTGGAGGGTGGCATCAGTGGTCCCAATTTTCAAAAAGGGTAGTAGAAAGGACATGGGGAATTATAGACCGGTTAGCCTTACATCCATTGTAGGAAAAACAATGGAAAGGCTCATAATAGAGAGAGATCTAGTGATGCTAGATAGGGAAGGGAGGCTGACAGCCACACAACACGGCTTCCACAAAAACAGGTCCTGCCAGGCAAACCTTGTGGAATTCTATGACAAGGTTTCGCGATGGCTAGATGGAGGGGATGCAGTGGATGTGGTATACCTGGAATTCAGCAAGGCCTTTGACAAAGTGCCCCATGATATCCTGGTGGAGAAACTGAGGAGTTTTGGGATACACCAAAGCACTGTCCGGTGGCATGATTGACTGACCGAAAGCAGAAAGCAGAAGGTAACCATTAATGGGGAATCATCGGGATGGCAGCCAGTGACAAACGGGGTCTCCCAAGGCTCTGTCCTGGGGCCGATCCTGTTTAATCTTTTCGTTAAAGACATGGAAGAAGGGGTGAACAGTCTGCTGATCAAATTCACAGACGACACTAAAACTGGAGCAGTGGCCACAACTGAGGAGCAGGTACTCCAGATCCAAAAGGATCTGGACAGACTATGGAAGTGGGCAGGAGACAACAGGATGGCGTTCAATGTGGATAAGTGCAAGGTCTTGCACTTGGGGCATAGGAATAGCTGTCATAAGTACAGGCTAGGTGATAAGTGGCTGGAGAGCAGCACTTGTGAAAGGGACCTCGGGGTACTGGTTGACTGCAGGCTAAACATGAGTCAGCAGAGTGATGGGATGGTCAAGAGGGCGAACGCCACCTTTGGTTGCATAGCCAGAAGTGTGGCTTCTAGATCAAGAGAGGTATTACTACCACTCTACACGACTCTAGTGTGCCCGCAACTGGAGTATTGGAGTCAGTGCAGCGTAGGGCCACAAGGTTGGTGGCCGGTTTGCAGGGGATGCCGTATGAGGCGAGACTGAGAGAACTGGGTGTCTTCAGCCTGGAGAAGAGGAGACTCAGAGTGGATATGTTGGCGACATACAGGTATGTGAGGGGATGTCACATGGAGATGGGTAGAGACCTGTTCTCCCCTGCAGAGGAAGGCAGAACGCACTCCAGCGGAGCAAAGCTCAGGGAGCCAAGGTTCCGTTTGGATGCCAGGAAGCATTTCCTGACAGTCAGGACCCCGAGGGTGTGGAATGGGCTTCCACGAGAGTCGTTGAGGCCCCATCGGTGCGGGTGTTCAAGGATAGGCTGGACGTCCACATGGTGGGCATGTTGTGACCGGAGCCGGCTGGTGCCGGAGGTCAGACTAGATGGCCCGGGAGGTCCCTTCTGACTCGCTCTGTTTTCTATGTTTCTGTGTTTCTTCACAAGCACAACTGAGAAGGGAGCCTCCATTTCTCGGGTCCTGCTCCAGAGCGGGTCCTGCTCTGAAGCACGAGCAGGAAAGGAACATTCTGAGCAGGGATGTTCTTTTTGTGGGACATCCCAGCGTAGTCCAGGTCCTCCTTGCCTGCTCCTGCTTCAGTGCCTTTCTGCAGCAGAAGTGGTGAAGCAAATGTAGGGCTGGATGGGGAGGCACAAAGAAGGGAGCTGAAAGCAGGCTTTCAGGCAAGACTGGCAATCAGCCTAGCAGATGCAGCAGCAACTCCAGCTGAGAGTGTCTCTCCTTCCTGGCTTGCTTCCCTATTATCAGGAGTGGGGGAACCAGCTGGGCAGCACCACCTTTTGACAGCACTGACCACTGATTGTCTCCCTTTGTGCCTGAGAATGGATCAGGCACCCCTACCTCTGCTGAAGAAGGAGATGGGTGCCTAACCAGCTTCCCATCCCTTTCCTACACTTCAAGCAATGAGCCGGTTTGTGCAAGAAAGACTGATTGATAGCTGCAGCAACATGAACTTGATTCACGATTGTAGCTGTCAACAAGAAGAGCCTCATTTGTCCCCATGGAGGAATGAAGGGGAGGTTGAGGAGAGGGAGCAATGCAACCCCAATGAACCTGATCATCTGTTGGGCTCATTGTGACTGCTTGGTATTTAAAAGCAAATCATTGTGGTGGTTTACCATGTTAGGTTGTCATTTTCATGCTTTTCCATGGACGGCATGCACACCTTTGCTTCCTATTTCTGGAAAGTAAAACTGGTCAGCATATCCATAGAATCTGTGCACCTCATGAAACCACAGCCCATTGTGGAGAGCATGGGCTGGATACATAAAAATCTGAACCCATTTGAATCGGTTGCAGATTTTTCCAATATACCTAGTCTCTGCCATTGTAAAAAAAAAAAACCAAACAATGCCTGCTTGAAGCTACAGAACTATTGGAAATAAATTGACTCCCTAGACAAGTAAGAGTTCAGTTGGCCAAATACCAGGAAGCAGTGCTGGATACATTGGAAACATGATAACACTAAAGCATGGCAGATGGAATAGGAGCCAAGGCTTGGTTGGTGGATCACATGCTTTACATGCATAAGCTTCCAGGTCACTCTTTGGTATCTCCATATAGTGCTGGAAGAATATCTGAAATGTTGGAGAACCAGTCTCAGTCAGTGTCAACAATACTGGGGCAGATAGGCCAATTGGCTGTTTCTATATGAGATAGCTTCCTATGTTCTTATGCTTTTGCTCCTTGTTTTCTTGACTGCCAAAACATCTGTGACAAATGGTATTTTCTTTCTGCTATGTAATTGTCCAGGAAGTATGCCTTCTGTGCACTCATACATGAATAGCATTTCCAATGCTCCAAATGCTTTTCATTTAACCCACCCTCGGTGTCCCCAAGAAGATTATATGGGCTGTCTCCTAATTAAATAATCGTGAGTTATAAATCATTTGCCTTTTAACTGATTAATGAATTAATTAAATTGAGTAAATTTGAATAATTTTGCCTATCGCCAAAACCTCATTATAGTGTCTTTTTGAGATAACTGAAGGAAGTAGTAACTCACTGTAAGAAGAAAGGCCTCCTTTAATATTTTGGTACATTCTGTATTGCAGTAAACAACAGCAGAGTCAAAATATTCCTAAAAATAAACATGTGCTTTTACCTTCAGCACTACTGATTAAAATTTGTCCTGCTAATGAATCAATTTAAGTAGTCCCATGATAAATACAACATCTATTATTTTGATGGCACCAGAAAATATGAACTTCTAGATCAATATTCACCAGTTCTTCTCCATACCAAGCAAGGAAAAGAAAAGGGGTGGACTCTTTAGTTTGTCTGAACATAAAATGAGATGAGAACAGCCTTTTAATTTACTCTATCAAGTTGATACTCAGATTGGCAGATACTACAACTAGGAATGTGAGAGGAAGCATCTTTGAGCAGAAAATCCACTGGATTTCCTGGTTTCACTTCTTCGGCTCCAGCCCACTCTGCAGAAGCCCTTAGTCTGAGTTCCTGGTGATTGAGCCCAGGGACTGCAGGGCACTCACCAGGAATTGAGCCCCATGCACTGCACAAGTAGTACCATGGTTGACTGCCAGGAATGGCAGCCAGCTTGCTGCACCTCTTTTTCCTACATGTCACCTCTGCCACTGGCAGTAGGAAGCAGGGAGGCAGGTGGCCATGGGAATAGCTGCTGTGGGAGGTTCACAAGTGGGGGTCCACAAGCATGTATGGACTTCTTCCAAGCTGGGCAATTTTCTTTAGACAGAGATGAGCAGGAGAAGATTGATAGGCAGGCAAGAACCAAATTTCAGAGATGCTTGGAAGAGCCTAACTACAATAACCAACCATAGTGCAGCCACAGGAAAAGCTTACGTAAATCTAGTACAGGACACAAGAGTAAACTTTGGATTTACCCTTTTAAACCTCATGTCATAAAGTTATGTAGTTCTCTCTCTCTGTTTCTCTCTCTCTCTCTGTGTGTGTGTGTGTGTGAGAGAGAGAGAGATCCAAAGCCCTCTAAAGCCCTCTACATCTACCTTCTCATTCTAGAATATTTTCCAGTCCTATGCAATTCTGAAAACTAATAGCTGGTTGCTGGCTAGGTTCCTAAAAATATTTGAACTGATGCCTAGAAATTTAAGATAATTTCTCAGCCCAGGATTTAAGATAAATGGTTACCAGTTTGTGTCCTTTGTGAACAGCTGTTTGTGGTACTCTTGTTGTGAACAGTTATTAAATACAGCCTTACTTAACTCGTGACAGGAACATTCATTACCTTTTGTATGTTATGGCTATTCTGAATCAGAAATTCTTTCAAAAAGACCAGTGAGCATGTCCCAAAAGTCAGACCACAGTAGAATGGTGCCTCCAACTCCCAACTCATACAGATAACTAGACGATATAATCGTTATTGGTCTTAAAAGTCTCTGAGAGATCAAGAAGTGCTGGTCACATTTCCTTTGTTCCTCTCCCAAAGACTGACCAATTTTGTCTTAAACCTGGCCGGAAATCAGACTGGATCCAGATAAGTTTTATTCAAGAGTGCCAAAAGCTAAGATGTTGGCACTCTCTTTAGTATGACTCAGGAATGTATGTTTATAACTAAACAATAGTTGGCACAAATCTATGGATGCAGGGAGGGCTTTTCTTTCCTCTAGGAGGGCTGCACCACTGCCTTCTTCAAGGATGTTAGGACTATAACAGCATGTAATGATGCATTCTCCAACCTCCTGATCCATCCAATCAGACCCCCACAAGTAGCTCAAATGAAGGACAAGGGTCAAGAGTGCATATAGTGGGTCATACTGGTGTCATTGAATCTTATGCATCTCCTCAGGCTCTAAAACCTCAAACAGATTCCAGGACAAGACAGTGTACTGGACACTTCAACAGACTTACGTCAATAACAGTGTTTAAGTCAGCATGAAGGTGAGTGATTTTATCTTCAAAGTGCCTTGCAAACCTGTCACAGCAGGCCTCTGAGGGTTCTAACACTGGATTCACTGGGTCAGATGAAAGCAACCTCTGAACCACTCAGAAAAGCTCAGCTGGATGCCTGCCTGAGGATGTGATGGGGGCAGCAAAGTAAGTCTTCCTTAGCAAAGAGACTTACTTTGCTGACTCCTGACCACACACTAGTTGGAATTGTATGCCCTCATGCATGCTTGATCACATAATGAGCCTTATACAACTTATAACCTATCTGTCTTCTGATTTGTCTCATTGGAGCCTTTCAAGCTCCACACTGCTGAAAAGGGTGCTTGGAGTGATCATGTCAGTGACTCATCACAGCTCAACATTCCATAATGTGACAAAGGCCTCAGCAGAACTGCCAGTTCTGACTACTGAAAAGTCCTGGAGACCATTAATGACTTTCCAAAAGTCTCCAGTGGTGGACCATTTTATATGGCCACCCACCCTTGCAGGAAGGAATCGGCACTGTGAATTACAGGAGAAAGTAGGCTGATCATTATAAAATGATTTTTACCTCTCCCAATATCCAGAAAACCCTCCTCATTATCAGAGACAAAGGGCAATTCAAGAGTATGTCACATCAATTATAACATTTTATACCTTAAAATCGAATTATATGTTACAGTATCCTCCCCACAACCTGTTGTCCTTCAGATGTTTTGAACTTCAGCTTCCATCAGCCCTAGTTAGAGTGGCCAGGGCTAAGACATGCTAGAAGTTGTAGTCCAAAGCATCTGGAGGATACAGGTTAGAGAAGGCAGTACTGAAAAGGAAGTGTGAATGGATGGGAAGTGGATGGGACATGACTTCCTTCACTTGAAAATTTCATCTGTGTTATGAATTGGACCAGGTGGCTACATTCAAGGCCTGAATCAAAATGGGTTTACACTGCATACCAGCCACTTCTCAGGCTTCCTTCTAAGTCCAGTCCATCATCCACTCATGGACAGAATCAGATTCATTCTAATACCGAACTGTGTTTATTCAGAATTGCACAAGTGGTCTATAGCTGGTGTGGAAAGAAATGAACTTACCCTTCTAAACACTGTCAACACTGAAAACAAATTCCCTATACTTGTATATACAAGAAGTGCACTAAGTATGAAAGGTTTCTAGATTTTTTGTCTTGGTTGAACATATGTGATAGTTTTAATGTTTTAAATAAATAAATAGGACATTGGAATAAATTTGCAAATAAGTGTTATTTTCTTTAGCAAATATTTGAGGTTTCCCCTTTGGAGTTTTGTTTTGGTTTTGGCTACAGAGTGCTACAGCCCACGTTCCCAAATAAAAATGCTCTCTACCCTATCCCTAAAGACCCCTGTGCAGAGAAATAATGGCTATAAATCTTCTCTACTCACAAATGCCCAAATGCCCAGATTTCACTGTCCCTTTGTTTCTATCTATTGATTTCTCACCAAAGAATGCATGTGAATCTGCAGAACATTACAGTTCACACTGCTGAATTTCTCAGCTATTTCTAACATTCTAGTCTACGAGGTCATTCCTTCCATCCTGGGTAACTTTACATTCCCCTTGGGTTTTCTCAGCGGCTGTTGGATTTGTGTTTTCTGAGAACTGTATAATCACATCCTGACTTTCATTGTTCCCTTTGAAAGTTCTCCAGGCAGCTATAGGCTTCCCATGGACTTGAGCAAGAGTAGATACAGAAATCGGGGCATTTTTCAGAAAAATCTACTCCCACCAGATTTGCTTTTACAGACACAGGGAAAATAATTCAGAGCTGCATCTGTGGCTCTGGCTACTGTTCTGACCCAGAAGGTTTCAGGAGCTTTCCCCAAGACAGGCAGGACCTGCCAGATGTAATTACATGAAGAGAGACCTTCTCGTGAAGGATCAGCCACAGCAGCAGGGAATTAAGACTTTTTTCTGTGGACAAAGTTTGAAGCTCACTTTGTTATTCTCTTTTGCCTTGATCAGGCAGTCTGAAGGGGCAAAGGCTGGACACATCTTCACAGCCATCTCTGACATGTTTACAACAAAGCAGCACACAGAGGTTTTTTGACAGTGGGATCTTTGCAGCATCCAAATGTCAGCTCACCACTGATGTGGCTTTTCACTGCCCTGGTCTGTCCTGCATAGCAGACATGTTCGTGTGTGTGTGTTGCTTGACTCTGAATCTGCAATACTAGGGTGGGGGTATGCTAACTGGTGCCATGAAGCTGGCAGCATGGGACTTTACCCCAAACCAAAGGGTCATGAAACAGCCATAGAACTCAGTGTGTGCACTCTTGTAGCATAGATTGTTGGAGAAGTAGGGAAATTGCAATACTGGAGAAAAGTGACTATATGGAGATAGTGATCTGGCCAGGAGAGCTTTCATTACAGAAAGTGTGCTGTATAAAGCTCACTAGCTGAGAGGGACAGAACTTTCTGCAACTCTCTCTCTAGTCCTTCCCATGATGGATCTGTATGCTATAGATAAGGTAAGTTTGCTGATGAAACTGCTGTGACAACTTGTGTCTTGGCCCCTCTTCCCCTATTATTGCACCTGCTACATGTCCTGATACCATGACACTGAACATCTTCGTGATGTTCTCAAACACAAGGTTGCTGAAACTGGCAGGCCTGTGTCCAGCTCCTTCCTTTCATGCCTTGACATCAATATACTGAACTTTCCCCATTCTCCAGCAACCAATGATACCATGCATGGCTAGGATATCAAGTAGGATAAAAATATTAGGATAAATATATATATATATATATATATATATATATATATATATATATATATATATGGTCTAGTATTAGACAAATACTAGATTTGTCTATAGACAAACTAGATGTATGAATGGGGCTTTCACAAATATGGGCTCTAGCAATTCCCATTAATCCAGCTAAAAGTGCTGCCTCAGTAAAGGGAGTTGCTGCCTCCATTATCCCTGATTGCTTGGTTCATAAATGATGTTTGCAGTCCATGTGAGCACATTTCTGAGGTCACCCAGGGATTGCTCTCATGCATATAAAAAGTAGTCTATGAATCAACTCTCGGTAGTTGACAGTGTAAGATACAATTAAAATAATTAAATCAGGACTGTGTGGTCCAGCATAGTGCTATGCCCTCTTTTTTCCAGCACACACGTTTTAATAAGTAAACATGATCCCATGGCTGCTTTCAGGTGGCATATATTTGGAACTCCTTGTTCTTTGGTAGAAAACGAGTACAACTGCACAGAGGTAGAATTGCCAAGAAATTATGCTATCTTTTATTGAAATGTTTTGATTTCTTTAAACATTCTAATGTAGGTTTCACATTATGATTAATATTACTAGGAATGTATGAGAATTTTGTTAATATCCACAAATCATGCAAGCATGCCATATTTGTAAGCACAATTAAGACATAAGCAAGAGCATATGATCTCTAAAAGTGTTTGCAAATTGTTGAATATGCATTTCAATTTGACTCATGTGCATTTTTAAAAGACATATTTTTATGTTGTATTTTATGGAGGAAAAGCACTATTTGGAAAATTCACTTTTTTGTTCAGTCCTCCCATGTGATTTGCACAATTTTCCTGTTTGTGTAAAAGAGATGACAAACTGAAAGGGTAACTGAGGAGAGATGCACACTAAGTCAGCAAAAGCATTTTTTAACCCATCCCTCTCACCTCAAACTCTACTCAGACAAGTCCATTCCATCCAAAGTAAGAATCATCTGAGTTTCATATTTGTGTGAAAACCTGAAATTTGTGGGCATACATGTCTGTGAATCAGTTTCCCTTTGACTTCAGTCAGTCCATAACACAGTTGCTAGCTGGGACTAGACAAAGTGTGATATCAATGCTTTGACAGTTGGACTGTGTAACTAGTATTTCTGAAACTAGTTCATAGTATTAGTAACACTGTAGATAGCTTTGGATCAGATCTATGGAATATTTCCTTCCAGACATTTAGGTCACCTTTGGTGCCTTTGTCTTAGTTCCGATACCAAATGCAGTCAGGCTGGATAGTTAGGAAAAAAGAGGGCCTCCTGTGATATCTTACTTATGGACAGCCCTTCACACAGAGGCTTCTTTAGTACCTGTGCTGCACCTTTTCACACTGTTACCTATTATTTTATTTTATATGGTACGTTTATGTCCTGTGCTGGTTGCATTCATGGCCTACTGTGCATCATCCATCCATTTGTTTGTTTGCTCACCTATTTATTCATTCACTCATTTATTCTACAATAATACAGTCCACCCAGAAAAAACTTTCTGATTGATGAATGAATTAATAAATAGTTGAATATATAAATTTAGGCACTTTAGGGAGAAGTGTATCCAAAAGGGCATCCCCTTGAAATTAGTAAAAATTTTCATGGGTCTACAGGTACTAGCAAAATATTAGACTGGAAGCTGTTCTTCCATGAGGCATTTTGGATTATGGAGTAGTATATCAATTACAGAAAGCTTATGTGTAACTTCTGTTTTCACACTGCAGGGATTGCAGCAAGAAATCTACCATTTAATCCTGGTTTGTTAAGTATTAATAACTAAGCAGATAACAGTCATCTAATGACTCATCTCTATTCCATAATGTATTGTATGATTACTTATTAATACATAACTCCAGACTGGTAAGTGGAAATGAATGGTCAGTGTTTTCCTTGAGTTATTGTTAAATGTTATTTCAGTTTTAACTGCAGAGAGTATTCATAAATAAACCATAAAAGTTCCCAGTAGGGAATAAAACTTGTTATTATGAATCTCCATGTCCCCTGCAACAGGCTGGCAGGTGTCACCATAGAGAATTTCGAAAATTCTTCATACTTAAGCTTGATGGGTGAGCAAGTTCATCAGCAGGAAAGAACCATTCCAGGGGCTGGATCAAATACTCAAGCTGAGCTTCATCCTTCTCTTAGAGCTTCAGCAATCCCATATAATGAAATTACATATTGTGTTGATGTTAATCATGTAGCTTTCCATGCAGTCAGAGTGGCATCTATGCTTTTAAGCCAATTTTTGCTTTTAAACTAATTGTGCAATATTGGGATGGCCATAGCTGAGTAGCAGAGAGTGTGTGCTTTGCATGCAGAAAGTTGCAGGACTAAATCCTGGTATTTACATTTGAAAGGAGTGGGTAATGGTGATGCTCCCAGATAGCAAAGAGAAAGCTGGGCTATATTAAGGAGGGAAGAATCAGTGAGTCAGGAGCTCACTGAGGTTCTCAGAGTTCTGTTTCAAAGTTCAGTACTCCTTGTCACCAGTTCCAATTACGAGATTGATGCTGTTGTTTGAATGGGGACATCACACATTTAGATGTACATTTTTTAAAAACTAGGCACCCATTTTCTCCCATTGAATAACATGCAAATATGCATTCTCTTTCCCAGTGCTTTTTTTGTAAGAAAAATGGTGCCGGGACTCATGATATTATTTACCTTTTGCATGTAGTCAATCACTGTACACACACCCACACACATCAGTTGTGTAACCAAACATAATGGTCACCACCTGCAGTAAGCACTCGGTGCACGACCACACGACTAATCACGAGCCAAGCCGCACCATCACAACCAGTGTGAAGTACGCATGCATCGGACTTGACACAAGCAGCCTGCATGCACCATTTTAATGATTTTGCCGCCGACCTGCTATGCTCGACAGGGTGATTCAAATCCACATGGACCAAACATCAAATTTTCAAAAGTTACTTTTAAAATGTGGAAAATCTGTCGAAAAAAGGTGCCGGAACTCTGTTCCAGTGTGTTCTATGACAAAAAAAGCACTGTTCTTTCCAAATCCACAGACCTTAAGTGTTCTTTTTTTTTTATTGGTATCTCAAGCTTTGCCTGAAAAATGTCACCCTTTCACATTTTACAGGGGTGTAAAAAAGGAAAATATTGGTCAAAAATTCATCAAGATGCCATTCTTGCACATCCTTAGGATAGAAGGACAAATAGTTTGACGTGGTACAAGGCAGCTTTTAGATGACTTTATACATAATTTCTTTGCAAGGCTGTATCAACGCTATAGCCAGAAGAAATCAAATGGCATTCTGCGAGAAATCTAAGGACTACTTGAAACCATACAACCATGTGGAGTGAATCAACTCCCCAGATATATTTGATAGGCATAAACTCCAAGAAATAGTGCTGGATATAATAGAAGTATGTCAGGAGTGAACTATGTCAGAAGGAATAGGGGCCACAGCTGATTTGGCAGCACACACATTTTGCATGCAGAGTGTCCAAGTTCTGATCCCTGGCATCTCTCTTGGCTTCATTAATACAGATTCTGATCACTTCCAGTTGGACTACTGTAGTGTACATGTATTATTGCCCTAGAAGACTGTTCAAAATCTCCTGGATGTTGAAAATGTAGCTGGCAAATCAAAACTGGAAGCAGAAGGCTTGAACATATTGTGGCATATTTCCTCTGATGGTCTGTATGCTTCTGAATGTGATTCAGGGTGTTGGTTTGCATGACTTGTGACTGCAATTTCTGATAGAATGCCTCTTCCAACCTTAATCTATCCAAACACAATGATCGATATCTGAGGCCTTCTCCCAAGTACCACCACTGAAGAAAGGTGGGAAGATAGCAACAAGGAAGAGGGTTGTTCAGTTGTGCCCCTATCTCCAACTATAAAAATGTAATAATTAAAAAAAAACACATGAAATGATCTTCCTGTTGATGCCGACTCTTGTCATAATTCCATCACCAGGCTAAGACTGTCCTCTACTCTCAGATGTTTGATGGCATCTGATAACACATGTCGGCTGTTTAAGCAGGTCTAGTTTTGTTGAAATGGTTTCACAGTTTTAAATGTCTTGCAATGTTATGCTATAGTTTATGGTATTCACATGTCATGCTATATTTCTATTGCATATGTATTTCATGCTGTATTTTATTGTATCATGTTTTTCATCTTGTAAATTGCTGTGAATCCTGCAGATACCTTTGGTTATTGGGCAGCTTTGAAATGAAATAAGCAAGAGCAACAACAAGAACTAGAACAACAGCCACTTGTTTCTGCCAGCCCAAGCCAATCTCATTTTCCTGAGCTTTTAATTTACAACCCCTTTTTATGTTTTCTTATAGCTCATGGATTTTCATTCGTGCTGCTGTTTTATTTCTGACTTAGAATAATGTTTATTATGACATTTATTTATGAATCTTTACATGCCACCTTGTACAGGAGGGGGTGGAAGATTTCTTCAATAATACTAAATAAAGGTTTAAAAGGGTTTCCCCGCACCTCATGAGGCAAGCAGCTCCCTTTGCTTCCAAGGCCAGAGATGGACCTGGAAGGCCCAAAGAACTTTAAAAATCACTTGAAGGGATGGTGGCATCCCTGAGCTGTGATCAGTCTCCAGGATCAGGAAACAGGGGGCTGATCAAGCCACCCTCCATGTTCACACAGGCAGCTTCATGCATCGAGGAAAGGTTCTTTCTCATTCATTCTACAGATGCAAACACAGAAAGTTTCAAAAATTTGGCTGAGCTCTAATCATGATCCTGCACACCCCTAGCTTACAGCTTCACAGGCAGCCCCGGGAGTGAAATGCTGCAGATTCCTGGAACACGATTAAATATTTAAATCAGCAAAATTACATTCTGCTGGTGACATTCAGTTCTGTGTCTACCTTTCCTCTTGCTTGCTCTTCCCCTCCTTCCGGCAGCTCAGTCTCCCCATGGGCACACACCAGCCCAGGGATCTCTTCCTTCCACTCTGCTTTCTGCTAAATGTTTTTTATTCTCAACCACCTGCCCCAGGCCCTCTCATCAATTATTAATCAAGTGCTCCATGAATATGCAAATCAGGCAGCGCACTCATTTTTATTAAACTAAAGGGGGGGAAAGAAAGAGATGATGGCATACAGCAACAGAATAGATGGTACAGAGTGCACTCTCTCTCTCTCTCTGTATGCATATGTGTTGGGAAGGGGATTGGCTGTGGGGCAGATGGGAGGATGAGATGGTGATGTATAGATCAAAATAGGATGGAATGAATACCTCATTTGTGTTGCAAGACAATTCTTCATAATTAGTGGTGTTGGATTTCTAGTCCATCACACTGGGAAGGACAGAGGTCAGGGCGTCCTGATGCAAGGTGCTGTTCAGCAAGAATGAGAAAGTCTCCCAGCCAATAAAAATTTTAAAAGGCCATCAGAGTGTTATGGTGGCTTTATTTAAGTGGCATTGCCAGTGCAAATGGTGTAAAGAATGGCAAGGAAAAGGTGTTTTATGTGATAAATTCTCCACATGGCTTACGACAGTAGGGTGATCAGAAATATTTTCTATTTTCTTTGGTCCTCTGCACTGAAACATATTGCAGAAGCTCTGAAATGAGAAGCTTCCAAAATATGCATTTCTAAAATAATTTTATTTCTACTACGTATTCCTTAATAATTTTATCCAAAAATGTATACCTTGGTATACTTTCAGAGCAAAGAATTTTGTTGTGAAATCAGAGAAGTGTGAAATCTGAGGGGTAATTGTGTTTCGGGCTGCAGATTTCTCCAGATGATATGAATCAGGCTTAGGGATTCATAATGACCAAATCTTCAATCATCTCCATGTATCAGTTGAGCTAAACCTAATATTTAGCTTTGGGGAAAAAAGATGGGTAAGAGTAGACAAGAATTATGTGTGGTATAAAGAAAATGGATAGGAAAGATTTCTCTCTCTCTCTCATGCTAGAGCCTAGGGTCATCCCATGAAGCTGATTAATGGAAGCTGCAGATGGATCAAACAAAGTGCTTCTTCTCACGTCACATATCTGAACTATAGAATTCCCTTCCATGAAATGTATTGATGTACTCCAGTTTGGATGACTTCAAAAGAGGTTTGGACAAATTCATGGAGGGGAAGTCTGTCAATGACTCTGGTCCTGATGACCAAATGCTGCCTCCAGTACCAGAGGAAAACACTGCCTAGGCACGCCGTGGGACACAGTTGGGAAGATGCAGACACACTCATGCCCTGATGGAGGGCTTCCCATCGGTTCCTGGTTAACCATTATGTGAAGATAATACTGGGCTAGAGGGCTTCTTGGTCTGATCCAGCATGGCTCTTAGGTTCTTAACACTGCAATCAAATATACAGTTATTCATAAAGTCAATACAATTGAGTTCAGTTGGGTTTATGGGCATGGGATTGCAGCAAAAGTCTGCCGTCTCCTCCTGCATTCCATTTTAAGCCTATGGTTAAATGTGGACACTGTGGTTTCAGTATTAATCCAGTATTTTTTTCTCTCCATTCCATCCAGCAAACACCCCTTTGCCTTTAGCCTTTCTAAAACTGGGAAAAATAACTATGTTTGGGTGGTCCTAATAAAGGTATGAGTCCTGGTTTTACCAGAGGGAAGCACCTGATTCAGGAGGCAGATGGCGGGGGCGGGGGGGGGGGGTGTAATGGCAGTAAGATGATGGAGAGAAGAACTGTATACATTCCTTAGTCCGTCCTATTATTTCTAAGTCAGTTTACAGTCTATTAACAGCTAGTCTAATTAGTTGGCTTCTATGCATAGACATGGAGTTTCTGCCTTACCCTTAGGCTTCAGTCACAAAATATATTTGGCCATCCCAGAAAAGTGTTGTACAATTGTGGATTTTGAAACTATACTCTCTGATTTAAGGATAACTTTTTAGCTGAAAAGCAAGGATATATTATATCTATAGTCCCAACCTTTCATGACTTTGGAATATAACATTTTAGAAAATTATTTCTCCTGTCCAACGGTCATTGTGGGCTATTTTTCTTCCAACATTATTCTTTTGGTTAATGGGCTGGGAGATTATCTGCTTATACTGCAAGCTGTTTTCCTCATACTGCAAACAATTTGTCAATAGATCTGGTGTAGTCCTGCTGTCGCAGTAATGCCATCTCATCTCCTAGAAGTGTGTGTGCATATCACTGAGGTATATGTATTCATTAACTTATTTATATTACATAAATCTGAACTTGATTGACCACTGCTGAGATCAAGTTTGAGGAAAATGTCTGTCTAGCTCTAGAACTGGCTAGGTTAAATTGTAGTGCAAGATAACACTCCAATCAGTGCCAGTGTGGTGTAGTGGTTAAGAGCATGGGACTGGGACTCAGGCGATCTGGGTTCTAGTCCCCGCTCAGCCATGGAGCCAACTGGGTGACTTTGGGCCAGTCACAGACTCTCAGCCCAACCTACCTCACAGGGTTGTTGTTGTGGGGATAAGACGGAGGAGGAGATGTAAGCTGCCTTGAGCCCTTTGTAGAAAAAGGCAGGAAATAAACAGAAGCAATAAATAAATAAATAAATAAATAAATAATCAGGAAATTGCTTGTGGCTAAAAAAGGTATTAGTTGAAAGATATAAGAAGTGGATTTCTTCATTTTACTCATTTTGAATGGTAAAATTCTTCCCTTTTGATGATTTGTAGCTACCCTTCATGAGAGTATAATTGTTGAGACACAACTCCTAAGCAGGACTTGTAATGAAACCAGTCCATTACTCTTAACTTTGTGAAGCTATCTACACCAGGAACCTGAATTTGAAATGCATGTGAAATATCTACTGTATCTATTACGAGCTGCTTCAGTTACTTTATGCGTATGACATTGAAGCTAACATGTCATTAATTTCTTGATGTCCTTATGTAGGCCTGTGTGACTTGTGCTTACAGACAATCTGTTCTCTCTAGACAGTGCAGATCTTCCATTGCTGTTGGGATCGATGCACATTTATTCCTTGCTGAGGTGTACGGTCCTGTAGCACTTCAAAAGTACTATGCACTTTAGACAATTATCATCTTATTTGTCCATAAAACAATATTGATACCAAGGCCAGGGGATATGCAAGGGGGAATGAGCAGTGCTCAAGAAAGACAGAATTCTCTGAACAGCATCTTGTCATTCATCTTGTGCCCGACTTGTATTTGCATCTGTGATCTCTACTCACTCAGCACAAAGAAACATGCATAAAATAAACAGTGATTGAATGGGAGCCTTGCTCAAGTTTCCGCAAATTTGTGCAACTTTCCTTCACAAGCTAAAGCAAAGCACATTCAATCTATAGAGGAAATTTATGCACACTTTAAATTGGAAAATAGGATGAAACTGATGTTTGACAATCCGTAAATATTTGCAAATATTTACTATATCTATATCAATTTGAATAGTG
>NW_025335941.1:40193247-40248545 GCF_004798865.1 Varanus komodoensis
GTAAATATTTGCAAATATTTACTATATCTATATCAATTTGAATAGTGAAATGGAATAGAATACTGACTATATTTTAGTTTGAATATTTTCAAATTCTGAAATGTGCTTGCATTCAGAAATTCTCATGGGGCATGCATGCAAGTTTTGTGAGCAAAATCAACATTTTCATACATCCCTATTGGGAGTTAAACTTAGTAGATGACTAGGGATTTTTAACGTGGTTCTTCCACAGAGTTTGCTATTTGTGATTAATTAGTTGCATTTGCATTGCATTTGGTCTCCAGGGAGTTGAATACAACACACATGTGCTTCCCATTTTGGTCATTAGGTACAGGGGATAATTTTAGTCACTTTGCATATTGATACAGCCGTGACAAACTCCTATTACCTGAACTAATCTCCCTGTAGCTTTTGAATCTGGTTTTATTCTTTTTAAACTTGTAATGATTTTATATTGTGTTTCATCATGCTGCATTTTGGGACTGTGTTTTGTATGAACAACCCATTGAATGGCCATTGAATAGTATATAAATGTAGGAAATAAATATGTAATTTTGAAGGCAGTTATACTTCAGTATTTTTCCTCCAGATTTTGAACTGAAGCTCTCCAGATATGCACAAAATGTACATATTTGAGAAAACAGCAGGAAGTTGTACAGTATCTGATCATCCTGACCCTATGCCTAGATCTAGTTAAATTCAATTTTGTGATGTTTTTTGTTTATAATTTGTGGGTCTATTGTTGTGTGTTATCTATTTAATATTCGTGGGTACTGTTGGTATCTTATTTTATACCAAAATTATTGATACTATGTAATTTTTATGTTTTTCCTGTTGTACAGAATTCAGAATGCCTGTGACTGAACAATATATAAAATTTTAAATAAATAAATAAATAAATAAATAAAGTGAACTTAATTTGACGAAGAACTTGAGGTGGTGGTGGCTGGAAATACCAGTACTGTTCACTAGTTCCCACATAATTATACTCATCCCATAGGAACCAATTTCATGGTGCTTCTGCAAATCTTTGTCATTTGAGGACCATGTGACCTCAATGGCTTTGAATGTACTTCGCCAGCCTTATTTGGTGTGACAATTATACCTGCTGTTTGATCAGAACAGCCTAGCCACTGTGGGTCTTGTGCCAGGAACCTCATGATCATATTGTAGCAATGTGCTCTGTGTGGGATTGCCATTGCACATGGTTTAGAAAGTATTGTACTGCTTTTTAAAGACCTGTTGATGCTGAGCCAGGTAACCAGGGACAGAACCATTCCCAGGACAGAGCTGTTCCCAGTCATTCTGAAAGATATCAGTCAACTAGTCAAGCACTGTGTTGTCAAGTAACATGACAAAAGCCCTGAATTTGCAGAACTTTGAGATTTTTAATAAATTCTTAGGAAACCTGAACTTAAATTGCAACTCTTTCCTAAAAATATCAATAAAACAAACCACAGCTATGAATCTTAAAATGAACAACCTTCAAGCTCATTAAGGTTATCTATTTCTACCCTGATGATTGTTTTGCCTTATTTATTTATTTATTTATTTATTTATTTAGGAAGCTTCTATGCTGCCCCATTCGCCGATGCCTCGGGGTGACTCACAACAATATGCTCCCTCCCAAACCATACTTTTCTTGAAACAAGAAAAGTTGTATTTTTGAACTTCGAAAATGTCCACTTTCCTAATTATATATCCTGAATCTTCACTCCTTCCGCAGGCTACAGTGTGAAAATGTGTTTAAAACGAAACTTGTTTTATGGAAGTGCAAATATCTGAAAGGGCACATCTTTGTACATTAATACGTGCTTGGGAAATGGTCATAATTTTCCAACAACTGTACTTCTAATCAACTTGAGGTTGTAAATAGGAGTTGTTTGCATGATTTACAGACAGAAAAACATCTTGTACATTTTTAGAGGTAAAAAACAGCAGTGCAACATAATCATGAACCAGTATAGCACATGATCTGGTCAAATAAAAATGTTTTGATTTAGAATAGCAAGATTAACTTAGTGATAGTTGTATACAATATTTATTAAACAATCCTGTGCATATCTATTCAGAAGTTTCATTAAATTCTGTGGAAATTACTCCCAGGTAAGTATCCACAGGATTGTAGTCTTGAGTCACAAATAGATATTGGCACTTTCCACTGGAAAAACCTGCATTAGCAAATGATGGAACCAAGTATAAGTGATCCTAAAAACTCCTGACGCAAACAGAAGCTCTTCAAGTGCATCCTCTCCCATTACAGTGCTGCAGAAATAACAGAAACTGTGTCAGCACAATACAGAACTGACTCATATGTCAACATAACTCTTGTCAATTTGGGGACATAGTTTCTCTACTGAACTGGTTGTGGGGAAGCCATTAGTATATGCAGCAGTTTGCACTTACAATTCAATGCCTTTACTTTTACAAGTGCAGCATGTTTGAGAATATACAATGGTTGGGTTGGAAGATGTTTTAAACTCCAGCAACTTGATGTGAAGCTGATAAAGGGTGCGATCCTATGCACATTTGGACAGAGAACAGGCCTGCAGCATGCCAGAGACACTATGAGTTGATTTTTGAAAATGGTATGTATGGGAAAAGCAGCAGCTTCCAATGGGAATGATATTACTTGAGAGATGTCCATGCTTTTGGGTAGACAGAGTGATATGCAAGTAAGCTACTCAATCCACATCTGATCCATGTATTCAGATCTACCCTGAAAGCTCTGCTTATCTGCTTTTATGATTCAGAACTAGAGCATATAACCGACGGAAATACTTTACTTTTGATTCATAGTAAGCAGGAATCAACTAGTAGGGATTTCTCTGACATAGAGAGATAATGAGGAGAAAAACAACATCTTGTTGATTTCTGCCTGCTATTTTCTTATAAAAGGCATGTGGCCTCTGCCTTTGAAAAAGATAGTAAACATACTAGTTCAGCAAGTGGTTCTCATTTGCAAAGCCTATGCTCACATCTTCTATCAGTTTTTACACTGCTGGAGTGTATCTTCAGTTAAGTCCTTGCAAGTTGCTGTGAGGTACGAAGAAGGGATGAAGGACAGCTTAAAGATGAAAATATGCTCACATACAGAAAGATCATTATATTGTAAAGCACCTGCAGATCTCCTAAATGCTATGCAACAGTTTATGTAGGAAAATAAGTGACTCACTTCAGTGACTGAAGAGGTGGAATGTTGCTAAATCTCTGGCCCAGAGTGGGGTGAGACAACATCTGCAGTGTATCTAGATAAATAACTTGAAGGATCCTCCTCTCCAACTGCTCTTAACTGTGAGCTGTTCCATAGGTACATTATTCCTAGATGGAGAAATGGTCTCCTCCCTGGAGATTACCATTCATGATTCTGAATGGAACAACACACAAGAAAACCATGTTCTTTTCACTCCCACTTGCAAACCATTCAACTGTTTTCTTGTCTTCTTGCTCTTTATTGGAGTGTGTGTGAGTGTGCCTGTGTGTGAAATGAATTTATGAAGCTCACATTTACTGGAAACCCTGCTTACCATTGTTCACTTTAAACAACATAAAAGTAGTCATTTGCTGCCATGGAAACTCCAGTGAAATGCAATTGTGTTATTTCCCTCCAAAAGCCTCAGCCAGTGGCATTTCTTGAAAGCATTGTCATTTGGCCAAGAAGTGTACGAGCAGATTCTCATTCTCTCTCTCTCTCTCTCTCTCTCTCTCTCTCTCTCTCTCTCTCTCTCATTAAAGCTGGGGTAATGAGCTATAACCTGGCTCTTCCAAGAACCAACTTGACCTTCCAATAGCACAAAGCTGATTTGTATTCTTAGGCAGCAATATAAGGTACAATTTATGGCTAGTTTTCATGTTACAACTGGGCTGAACTTTAAAAGCCCAAACAATTGGACCAAAATGGGAAGGGTGTTCAAATACGAAACAGAAGGAAAGTCCCAGGGGGTTGCTAGATATCTTTTACTGCAGAGGTAGAAGAAATCTATGGAAGGAAACACCTCTATGCAAGGCCAGTCAGTTTGGTTCCAGTGTAAAGATGAAGAACCATAAAAACTGCTGCCCATCAGCAGTCAGCACTTGAACAGCAGGCTGAACAGGAAGGTTCTATTTATAGGAGAATTGCTATATTTCTACTTAGATTATTGTTATGATTTCTCGATTTTCATCTCCACATATAATTTATAAAAAGGAATTTTTCTGCAAATTGGTATCCTCTTTTTGTGGTAACTTATTTCCTCTTCATTGTTGATTCATAAATGGCCACCCTAGGAAATTGTCTCCTCTCTATTGTATTTGCGAACTGTTTGGGCTGTGATTGAGGGGAGAGGAAAGCTATTCAGTGATCTGTCAGGCTGTGGGCTGCCATTTTAGATTTCCCCGCAGGACATTTTTTGGGGGAAATGGCAGTTCCCACAGACAGCTTGTGAAAGTTTAGCCCTCTCTACATAGAGCCCATTATTGGGGATTACTCAATTATTTCAGTCCCAGATTCCCTGAAAGACAAGTAATTCACCACACCAATGCTATTCTTCAGTGTTCAGACACAAGAAAATATGCTGTTTTAAGGCACACACAGGAAAATTCATATGGAGAAAGTGAGACTTATGTGGCATATGGAACTGCCCAGAATCTAGTGCAATGTGTGAGGGTTCCATGAAAAATACGCAGAGGCTCTTCAGGAAACAAGTTGATAAGGGGTAAAATCATGTAGGATAGGACATTTGAAATAAAGGAGGACCTCCAAGATTTCTTCATGTG
The DNA here is from genome assembly GCF_004798865.1 of Varanus komodoensis. Classification (NCBI taxonomy): domain Eukaryota; kingdom Metazoa; phylum Chordata; class Lepidosauria; order Squamata; family Varanidae; genus Varanus; species Varanus komodoensis. The sequence continues at coordinate 40,198,003 of NW_025335941.1, forward strand.
AGCAAAAGAATACAGTCAGGCCCTTGCAACTCTGAGAGGCCTGAGAGCTGAATGTTAATTTGATGTTCTTCTTTATCACCATATTCTTTGTCAGCATCAGAGTGTTTGTCAGGCCACATTGTCAGTGTGCAAAGGAGTGTACCAGTAGTGTACACTGCAGGCCAAGGCTGCTGTGGATGCCTGTACAAAGTCAGAACAGGGATACAAGACATTTCAAGAGCCTTCCTAGATTCCTCCTTACTCTAAATGGGATGCCTAACTTCATACTACTACAGAAAAGAGTTTTCTTCATTAAGACATATCACCCATTTGACAGGAAAAAAAATAGAGAGTAAATCAGCATCGTCCTTGAAAAAGGGAATTTCAGATGGAGTCTTTGTCCAGCCTGACTCTAAACATAACATCTGTCTCTAGTCTGCCATGGCCAGAACACAGGGGACAAGAATGCTGCCATTTCTTTTCCCAACTATTCTAAGAGCTTCATGATTTGGATTTCTTGTTGCTTGCATGGAATGGATTCTGTGTGTAAACCATTTGTTGGGCAAATATTTGTTTTAGGTACTAAGTCTAAAATGAATTTCTTTCTTTTTTTCTTTTTTTAAATGTTCACTTCCTTCACTGCTGAAAGTAATTAACTTTCAATGGCAGCTAATTATAAGTGAAGAGAAATTGAAGTCTGTGTGGTTGTTTGTTTGGTAGAAGATCAGCAAAGTGTTTTTTAATTGGAAACCCTTTTTGCCGCATTGCATTTCAATCCATTTTGCACTGTATTTATTGTTCCAGATTCATATTATAACTACGACCTTTCATCTAATGACAGAAGCTCTTGCAGAAGAAAAAATATATTTTTACAGACAGACATTAGGACTATAGGATAAGGGAAAAAATGAAACTTGAGGTGAAAGGGGTAGAGAAGACTATAAAGGAATGGTATGAAGTCAGTGGTGTGATAAAGATAAAAGTAACCCTCATCATGATTCTGAAAATATAAGATGTAGTGAAAGACTAAGAAGAAATGAAAACTGATCATTGAAGGAGCAAACCTCATTTCTCTACACTAATTTTCTTGTGCAGATGTAATTGATAATGGCATACCACACATATTGGTCACGATGAGAAGAAAGCCATGCAACATCATCACCATGACTGTCATCATCACAAATGACACCCACATATATGCTGCTTCACAAAATATGGAAGACAGACCCCTGTCCTAAGGACCTTATCATCTAGGATACAACTGGGAAAGAAAGGGAAATGATGGAATATCTCTCCTGACCTCAATATATGGAGACACTGTAAGCAGCATAGGAGACTTTCCTCTGAGTGCCACCTCTGAAGGAGGCTCAGAGGTTGTGGATAGGTGGTAGGGCCTTCTCAGTGCTGGCCACCTAATTCTAGAAAGATCTCCCTGTTGAGGAACTGATGGTAGTATATGATGGAATCAGTGATGCCAGTTGTCTTTTCAATATGTCTAGTATTTTTAGTGAAATAAAATATTTTTAGCTGTTCAAAATTCATTTATGAACTTTTTATATGATATTTTATGACTATGCTTTGTAATATTATGAATTGTTATGAGCATAATAATATGGATGCTTATAACTGAAATGAAACAGCAACACTAACAAACAAGAATAGCAATAACAATGATAAAAATGATAACAATTACAAAAACATGATAGCAATGATAAAAAGGAGGAGGAAATAAAGGAAGGATATTTCAGTTTCCTGTTTGTACCCATGCATTAAGATCAGCTACAGAGGTCCTTCTCAGAGAACCCCTCCCCTTTTCTGTCCCAATAGTGGTGGCAACCCCCACCAGATTAGGACTAATGGTGTTAACATTTATTTTTCCTTGACAAACGCCAACTTTGGAATGTGTGTGTGCACATCAGAAAAGAAAACATGTATGGTGAGGAGAGTTATCTTCTTTCCTGTCAGCCATGGTCCTAACCTGGATCTATCCCTGCTCTTGTTATTTAACCAGCAACAACATATACTCAGAAGAGCATTCGAACATCTCCTCTGTCATAGTTACTTTGGCCATAAAATATGGCCTGAGGGTGACAGGTACAAATTTTCTGGCTTTTTTCTCTTCAGTAGTGAGACATAGAAAACCAGACTGTAATTCCTAACATGCACATTTAGAAAGATTCATATTAAAACAAGCATTCAGAAGAATAATCTCTCTTCAAAAAACTAGCTTCCTCTGCACATACACTCTCTCTCTTGCTTTCACAAACACACATGCTGTGTCTTTTTCTCTTCTCTCAAATATGCACACATTTAACAAATGAAATCCAAATGATGCAGGAACAGTGAAGAATATGGATGGAATTAGACAAAGGGAATGTTATGAAAAGCTCTATTAAACTTCCACTACCAAATTGTTCTTTTAATCTAGAGACATAGTGCATATGTGTGGTGGGTGTATATGTATATGTGTATTGGGAAAGACAGTAGCACTAAAAGAATTTCTTTCATTATGTGTGCTCCCTTCTTTTGTTTGTTTTTTCAGCACTGCAGAAAACTCTAACCAAAGTCTTAAATCAAAAATGGCAAGGAAATAATAAACATCGACCTCAGTAAGGGCAGAGGGCACTGCATCTGGGAGCTCCTGAGGCCTATGGGTGTCCAGAAACTTCCATATGGTTTATTTTAGACTGCCAAGTTCCCTCTTGTAATGAGCCACGTTTTACTCATTAGTGTAGTTTCCCACATGGCTTCAGCAAGGAAAGTGCCTAACTGTTCTCAAAGTGGATTTGGCAAAGGACTTTGCAGCTCAACTGCAAACAAGGCATGGATGTTTCAAATGGAATGCCACTTGCTTGTTTTAATTTACCAACCAGCAAGACAGGCCAATTGGGTCATTGATCAACACATCTGTCAAGTATCTTCTGTTAAGGAAACTTCAGACAGCACTTCAAACACACAACTAACCAGCATTTCTTCTAACACCATCAATAAGACCCCACTCCACTTTCAGTAATCACAAGGTTTGTGTCTTGTGTTTCATGATGACAAGCTGATGTATGTTCTAGCTCACACATTCTCAAAAGTTGTTCATGGACCCCTGGCAGTATGCTCTTTGAACATGGAAAATGGAAATGTTGGGGAAAAACTAAGACTATAATTCACTGTGCAATCGATTTCTTTGTTCTCCTGACAAAGAAGATCAAGGACATTTTGATTAGTGCCAGATTAGCAAATGGGTGAAGGTGGTCTGAGCTTGGGTACATGATTGCCACTCTAGTGTGCTGCTGCAGTCCACATTATTTTCCCTTAATAATTACCAGTTGTAGGAACCTCTATCAATGTTCTATGATTTTCATAACCAAAAATTGGTTTTGATTATGATAACTGGACTGAAGAAGGACACTTGTATCTGGACAAGATGGGATTTTCATCACTTGTAAGACTCACGTCCAAAAAAGCAGAATGAAACTGACAACGAGTTAAAGCTGATGAATGTCACCCACAAATCATAGAACTTTGCTCACAAATACATCCAAATCAATCATGTGGTTATTAAAATACAAGTTCTTTATATTATTTGATTTATGGAACACAAGCAAGAACCTCCATTTGATTAAGTGGCCCACTGAAATCCCAATGTTCAGTTGGTAGGGAGGTGTTCTAGATGGGTTTCAGAGTCAGCAGGGTGCACAATGCAAATACATATAAAACAGTGTTATAGAGGAGAGAGGAAGCAAACTAGCACCCTGCCTTCAGACAAAGAGTTCTGATCAGAGCAATCCAGCAGCTCTCTAGGGAGCCTCTAAGAACAGACTGCTCTCCAAAGCCTATGCTCAGCTAGCAGAATGACAGAGGTGATCTTGGAATTCCTCTCCTCTTTTCTACAGAGATTCTGATAGAGGTGCATTTCATTAACAATGTATGAGAATGCCATATATGTTCTCAAATCATATAATCTTGTCTTATTTGAAACCCTGAATATGGATGCAAGGAGGGTTTTTCAAAAATGCTTGCTCATTGTCAAACTTAGGTTTTCACTTACAGGTGCATTTTTAATAATGTGCTTATTCGTGGCTTATTCTATGTGCAGAGGGAGTCCACATTTTCCCCATTTGAGGTGTGCTTTCATCCTGTTCATGTGAGGAAAGAAAAGAAGGCGGGGGAAGAGCACAAACAAATATGAGAAATGACGTGAGCTTTAAATTGGTGCTTGATGTCCCAATATTTTATTTTTTGCTCACAAAACATGTAGAAATGCCCCATTCAAAGCCCCAAGTCCCAGTGCATGTCTTCTGAAAGTTTTCACAAATGGACAAACGCAGGCGTATGCTTGTCTTGCTCCTGTTTCTTGTTTCTGATTCACACAACTTTTTCTAAACTGCACTCTATTGAATCATCACTGCTTTAGTCAATGGAGAAAATTAGTTCAAATTAGGAGATTTGTTGCAAATTCCACATGATTTGTGCTTCAACAGTCTCCTAGATCTGATTAAAAAACATCAACAACATGAGCAAGCCTAATAATTGCTTGCAAAATCTGACCTTGAATAATATTTTAACACATTCTTAAGTTATATTGATCTGTCAGAAGAAAATCATGGAGTATGCAGTATCCACAAAATTTGTTTCTGAGAGCAGCAGCTCTCTGAATAGTTAACACAAATTTGTGAAAGAACTGAGAAAGCACATTTCCTTGCACATTTTAATAGTTAATCGAAATGTACGCAGCCCTGAAATAGCTTTATTCCATTCATCATAGGTAGCTGGTCATTCCATTTAGTGATAACCAGCAACGCAAATGTATGTAGAAAGAAGAGTAATTTTCCAATTTTCCTCTAATATGAACTGGAGAAAATGGCAGCCAAACCTATGACACATTAGCTAGGAACCAAAATAATGATTTGGTGGTATATCCCACCTAAAGTACTGTATATACATTTGAATTTGTAAAGTGTTTAAACTAGCAATGGGAGAAGCAGTGATATTCAGGTTCTCCAAAATTCTCCAAACTCCACTTCTGCTCCTCCTCTCCCCATACCCCATTATAGCTAAACAAGGAAACTGCCCATTTCCCAAAAGTGTGCATTTCTTCCATTGGCTAAAACATGAAAGTGCACATGTACAGATATGTGTATTAATGCTCATTTTAAAGTACTTCCTTCTTTCAAAATTTGATTTTTAAAGCAAGCACACGCTGAAGAATTGTGACATTCTCCCACTCTTCTCAAAATGCATCCACATTCATCTTTGCATACAGGACTGAGAAAAGGAGATTTCAAATGATTTGCAAAAGGAAACAGCATTCTCATACTCTCCCAACTGAAGTGCCCCTACTCTAAAGACACACCATAATGCAGGGTGAACAACTACACCATCACCACAGGATCAGCAGCAGACGGATTATAGACGTACACAAAATAGCGAAGCATGGCATCAACTGGGAACAAGCTGTTCTGGTGAAATGGTTTTCCAGGGAGTTTTGTGTTTTACTTTGTTTTTAACGCGACAGATTAAAAAGGGAGAGGGGCTGCCATGGCAGCCTTAAATCTACAAACCACTACACTGTAGGTGGTTGCAAAAACTGTGCAACACTACACACACATACACACAACCATGAGATAAACCCTAGTATTTCAAGAAGAACCCAGTTCTGAAGCTTATTTGCTTGGAAGTAAGACCCACTGTACTCAATGGGACTCACTTCTGATTAGTCATGCATAGGACTGCACTGAAAATCTGATACCCATCCCTGGCTTCCACACACAAAACACAAAATCGCACATGATGCATTGCAAACCTTTGCTTCTGTTTTGGTATAAAGCAAGGGGTGGTGGTGGTGGTAATGGTGGTATGTTGCATGGCATTCTTATTTTGTAAAAAAGAAAGAAATCCAAATGTGAAAAAACCTAGCTAGTTGTTCAGCTCTAAAACAGGATTCCATGGAATGGCGTACTGTGACTTGGTATTTTTAATAAGCCTGTTTCAATTGCTGCCCTTTCTGTGGAGGAGTATTGTACACTGCACCTCAAATAAAATAAGATCCTGATAGTTCAAGCTGCTCACTCTGTAAAAATGTGTGTTTTTCTGTAGATATTCAATTGCAGCCCCTGGTGAGGGGCAGCCATTCTTTTACTTTAGAATTTTGAATTTCCCAAAAGTAGATCAAAGAGATAAAAAGGAGCTTCCAAGAAAGCTCATCATGGTGGCTACTCTGCTTCTCTTCAAAACAAAAATAATTTCATTCCCTTCCTAACATAGACCTGAAAAAAATAACTGACTTTATTACAAATGAAATGATAAACTATGTTTTCCTGTTCACAACAATCCTAGTATGACATACACAGTTCCCAAAGTGTGGTAAACTCAGGGTTTAATAATGGACACAGTGGTGATGGTTTCCCTACCTCATACCCATCAGAAGCCAAATTCACTTCTCTACCTGATTCACTTCTCTACCTTGCTAGTGACCACATTTTTCCCAATATATCTTACTCTGGCATAATTAGGTGGTGATTGTTTGGGGGAGAGCTAGTTGGTGATGCCAAGGGCCTTGTAAACCTTACACTTAAGGCCTGGATAAATTGAACCAGGAATCATCACAAATTACAGTCCCTGTACGTCCTGGTGGTAAAATGAATGGCACTCCTAAGAATGTCCAAGAGGTCCATGCTTTATGAAAGAGGCCTACAAGGCATCTGTTTGTTCAGCTAGCCATGGCAAGAGGAGAAATTTGGGTAAAGGTGCATGGGCAGAAAGACCTGGCAGGAAGCTTCTTTAAGGTCAGCAACATTCTCAGTTCCCTTGGAGAATTTTCTGGGGAAAATGGGATTTTCTAAGAGTTTTGTAAGAAAGCTTGGAAGAACAGAGCTGAGAGGAAAGTCAGGGAAAATTTGTCCATCATTACAGCCCACAAATGGCTTACAAAAGGACACAGCAGGTATGGTGGTATGTGACGTTGTTATATGCCAGCTGATTCACCTGCACTGCTCATCAGACTTCCTTTATCTACCCTGTCTGCAAATGGTTATATTAACTTATTATGTAGCTGATTCTTTAGCAGGCCAATTAGGTACAGAGCTAAATTGCTAGGTTCAAATAGAGAAAACTCAGCTTTAAAGGCCTATGCACTTATGTCACACATTCAGACGGCCTCGAGCATGTCAAAATCTGTCATTTTACCTTTCTTCCTGTTGAGATTTTGTAGGAGAGACTGATTTCCTTGGCAGAAGGCTGGCACAACAAACATAACAAAATAAATATATCTGCTTCTAATCTAAGTAAACAAACATATTAAATGCTACTGGATCGGAGGGTGGGGAAGCCCTGAAAATAAGCATTGAGAGAAGCAACTTATTTTCCAAATGCACATGGAACAGCTGTTCATTTTCCTGTTTCACTTCTTTCTGAAAGATTCTCTTTCAACCATTTCTCATTTTCTTCTAAAACTATTTTCATCTTTTGTGATGGCTTGGCCCATTTTTTCTGGTTGTAATACTGGAATATACAATCATCATCTAAGCAGATCATTTTGCCAAGTATAAGCTATTCAACAATCATTTTTAATGCAGAAAGTGCTTTACACTCAGTCTCTTTGTCTTCGCAGTACTGTAAGGCCCAATTATTCTCAGGGAACTGATAACTAGGCAAATTGCAACATGCATAGTACCAACCAGTGAGGTCATGGGTGAGCAGGGAATTGGGCCTTATATCTGTAAAATGGGCAGTCTGTGTTCTGCATTAGTGGGTGGAAAGGCAGTCCCTGGTAAATAAAGGAATCACTTAAAGCAACCACTTATTTTAATTCTTTGCCAAGTGTGGAAAGGAAAGGAAAGGAAAGGAAAGGAAAGGAAAGGAAAGGAAAGGAAAGGAAAGGAAGAGACATTATTCAGTCTAGAGCCAAGTCTAGAGCCAATACATTTTGAGTCTTGACATCCCAACAAAATGCAGTTTTTTGGGGTCAGATTAAGGAAAGCACCCAAAAAGTCTAGTAACTCCAAACCTCCCACACAAATGAAAACAAGGTAAAAGGTATTATCCTGCAACCAACTGGAACCAGATGCAACAAAGGTTTAGTGCTCCAAATTTAGAATACATTTAGAATTATGCCTCCTATCAATATTCATGGCTCTGAAAGCACATTAAGACCTAACCCACTGAACATAGTCAACCAGCCATGTCCCATGGCTTGTCAACAGCCAGACAATCTAGAAATATTGAAAGAAAGTGGTGACAGTTCCTTTTTTTAATCCAGGACATATCCAGTTTATACTCTCTGGGATAAACATAGACTTGCACACTATCAGCTGACAAAGTCTGCATATTTACAAGCTTTCAGTGTGATTTGTGGACCTCTCCCTCAAAAAGAAAAAATGCATTCAACAACAAATATACTTTTGAAAAATGCACACAAATAGGTTTTACTCAATGGAAGAAAAGTGAATATTTCAAAGATGAGCACAATTAATGTGTATATTTTTAAAATGTGAATGGATTTGCATGTGTAAAGCCAAAGAGCAAAATTTGCAATATGATACAGCCTCTAATCAGAATAAATTTTAAAATGGGAATTGTAGTTTGAGTTTTGCTGATCTATGCATTCCTCCTAGGCTGCTCCATCACCACCTTCTCAACTCTTCCTCCACCCACTTTTTGCCCCTTCTGACAGACAAGAAAGCAACAACACAAAAGCAAAAGGAGGTCCAAGCATTTTAAATATTCTGTTATGCAGCTTATCTGAGTGATCTCATGCAGCCATTTTGAAAGATGCTGCAAAGAAAAAAAATGTCCTGGCATTCCAAAGCATTTGCTTTCTGAAACCATTTTAAAGGTGTGAAGCATCTTTGAAAGCATGCCAATATAGTAGCACTAAGAAATCATGACACTTTTAATTACACTTCAGTGTAAGTTATCCAAAGTGTAAATAAGCACAATATGATCAGGTCTTTTAAAAAAGTCATTTATCAACCACCTGTTAACCATGTGAATGCATCACTATTAAAAGCCTGAGGTATCTCACATCTAGACCAGTTGTCACCACCATTCTTGGCTTACAAACTGCACCAGTGTGAATGTGCTTCGCCCTATAACAACCTCCTCCACCAAATGATACTGCTGAGTTCCTGCAAAGGCAGAAAACAGTGCAGTCTGATAGGAAGGGATGTGGTCATTTACGGCCATAAATAATTAACCTAACTTGATCATTAGAGAAGCTGATTTGCAGAGAGGTGGAGACAATGTGGGGCTAGTAGAAGAAGACAACAGGAATTGTGAAATAAGCAAACAGAAGTGAAAAGGGAGCCAGATAACAATACACAGGGCCACTGGAATGGGAGGAAGAAAAGAGATGAAAGAGAATCATAGAAGAGGGAGAAAGATACCAGACTGAATCCTCATCAATGTGACTCACCCTCAAAGTTTACAAGAGGGGTATTGGGACCTCAGCCCCATGGACCAGATGCAATCTGCCTGTGGTTTCAGTGTGCCCCCAGGTTCCCAGTAAGGCCATGCCCAATTCCCTGGACCTTCCCATTCTTTTTCCTTAGAACACCAATAGTTTGATAGTTCCACAGCCTTGGAACAGTTTCCCCTTTCTCTATTAGAAGGTCCCCACTAAATGGAAAGGAGTAAAAATAAATAAACAAACAAACAAACTAGGGGAAAAAATCCACCTCCTCTCCCTACAGGGGGTTGGATGTGGAATCTCAGCATGAAAAGTGGAAGAAGAAGGGTAAACCATCCTCTCCCAAAGAGTCATGGCCTCAGTCTGAATTGGGCTTACATGACTTTACACTCAGATAAAACAAAGGCTAATCCACATGGCTCAGTCATGTGTGTTTGAGTGAAAATTTAGTTCCCCACCCACTTTTTTCCTTTTGGCTAAATTATGCTGGTAGTTTGGATATTCAGGCCCCACCTGGATTGCCTTCAGTCCCACCTGCCACTGGGCTGTGGCCCTTGAGAACTGGTCCTCAGGTTGAAGAAGATTTGAGCCCCTGGTGGTGGAGGAGTGGGATTACGCTCAGAGAAGGTGACCCTTATTTCAGAAAAATTCTCCCTTGGCTTTAAGTGCCAAGGGTATGAGAGAGAAGTTTCACTCTCCTTTTGGAAACAACATCTTCATAGAGATCAAAGAATAGTTTTACCTTCCTATAGTCATCTGAGTTTCCCCCATGCTGTTCAACATCTGCCCGGAATCACTAAGTGGGGTCATCCAGAATTTTGGAGTGTATTGCCATCAGGATGTTGATGACACACAACTCTATTTCTCCTTCACATCTTCAGCAGCTGAGGCTGAGGCCTGGCTGTGACAATGGACTGGGTGAAGGTCAACAAACTGAAGTTCAGTACAGACAAGATTGAAATGCCGTTGGTGGGTAGTTCCCTTAACCTGATGATGAGTGTTCAAGCTGTTCTAGATAGGGTTGCACTTCCCCTGAATAAGCAGATTCATAGCTTTGGGGTGCTCTTTGATCCATCTTTGTCACTTGAGACTCAGGTGGCTTCAGTGACTTGGAGTGCCTTCTACTTCTATTAGCTTTAGCTGGTGGTCCAGCTACACCCCTATCTGGACAGGGATAGCCTGGCTTCAGTAATCTACACTCTAGTAACTGCTAAATTAGACTAGTGCAATGCATGCTACATAGGGTTCCCCTGTTGCAGAATGCAGAAGCCTGATTAATAACTGGAATCTATATGTATGAACATAGATACCAGTTCTGGCCTGTCTGCATTGGCCGCCTGTATGTTTCTTGGGCTAATTCAAGAAGCTGGTTTTAACCTATAAAGTCCTACACACTTTGGGACTTGTCAGAATGACTACCAGCTACAACACTGCACTCAAGACCCCCCTGCCCGCCCCCCATCTTTGGCACAACTTCCCTGCTGTGGTCTGCCTGGCATCAAAACTTCCAGGTCAAGACAACCTTTTTCCAGAGGCCTTTAAAAGTCTCTGGTTACCCAGGGCCTGATGGGGTTATCCAGGTGTTTCTTCTTTTTACTTTTTTATTTTTTAAAAATTAATTTAAAATTCATTTAACTTTGTTATTTTCATGTTATTGTATTTTATATTGTATTCTATTGTACTGTTTTGCTTTATACATTGTTGCATATCACCCAAAGTTTCAGCCATGGGGCTGCATAGAAATGAAATAAATGCTAAATAAGAATGTGCCAAGTCAAAACACATGAGTCTGACCAAAAGCTTTGAATCACAGAAGGAGGGAGCAGTCAGCTCACACACAGATTCTTCAGCTCCCACTCTCCTGATTAAACCATCAAGGAATTGGAAAATTGGTGTTGCACCTCCTCTGCACAAGCAGAGAAGCATCTGAGATAGTGGCTGTCCCAGGACCAGCTCTAATAAGTTGGGAAGCTTTGACAGTGGACTGGAAAGGGAGGTACAGAAGAAGAGGAAAATCTTATAATTTTTGTTTATTACCACACTTCTCTTATTAGCATAACACATACATGTTCTCATATGTTAACTTTATATATCTTGAATTGCAATACTTGTTGATTCTCTGATGGCAAAATAACAAATCACCCTCCAATTTGCATGAGATGCTCCATAGATGGACCCATGAAGGATAAAAGGAGGAAGTTCTGGCACCTTAAAGTCTAGCATATTTATTGTGACATCAACTTTTGTGGACAAAAGTCAATTTCAAGAGATGTAAGTTATCTTAATCTAGTGCTGCAAATGATGAGCTGTAGTTCTCAGAAGCTTATTGCATAATTTATTAGTTAAGTCTTCAGGTCCCACAAGATACTTTTCTGTTCAGATTGTAATTGACTAATATGGATACTCTGTACAATTGTACCTTAAAGCAAATGTGTTTGTCTAGGAGGTACAGCCAAAATGAGAAGATAAACCAAGAACAAGGCCCAGTTAATAGAACAATTGATTCAGGGTAGTAACAATTCCAAGCAATGGTGGCGTTTCATAGTGACTTAGTCTGTGTACTTCTTTTACATTTCACATGCACCATACTCTCCTCTACTTGTTCAATCCAAAACAACTGAATGATTAATAACTCTTTTTGGGAACAGAAGACCAACTCTCCTGTTTCAAATAATTACTTTTGGCAACAATTACGTATATGGCATTTTGATGATAAAGAAGGTGGTGTCAGTGTTTTATTTTTATTTTACCCCAAATGCTGCTTTGGATTAATGTAGCTGCACTTGATGATTTTACACTCTAATCCTGAACATGTTTGATCAAGGTACTTTACATCTTAGTAAGTGAGTTTAGTATTCCAGCCTAATTCAGTGTTATTTCTGGTACATTCAAGCAAACCCAAGAAAAGATTTTAAAAAATGGAATCACTTCAGCTGTCAACTTTCCATACATACCTTTTATATCTTTCACAGTACATTAGCATAATAACATAAGTTTTTCTCTGGTTAGATTGCCATTGATTAAAATCCAAAGTCCACAGAAAGAGAGAGTAGAATATTGACTTATAAGAAACTTAATTTCCAAAATCTAAGATCCGTATGGGCAAAACATCTTCACATGGTTAAGAGAGTCAGACATTATAGCTTAATCCTTTCTAGCCACTTTCTCTTCTCCTAGGTCTTCATGTCACCGCAAAGGCTGTCTTCCCACAGATTGTATAGATTCATATACAGCCCTCAAGAACTCTGAGCTGTATATCTCAGGACTTCCCATTTTGTCTTCTTGCTGCTTCTGCAGCCTCTCAGGTTTTCACCCTTCATTTCTCAGGGACCCAAGGTTTCATTTAGATGCCAGGAAGCACTTCCTGACAGTTAGGACCCCGAGGGTATGGAATGGGCTTCCTCTGGAGGTGGTTGATGTGCCATTGGTGAAGGTGTTCAAAGATAGGCTGGACATGCACATGGTGGGCATGTCGTGAGTGGAGCTGGCTGGAGCCAGAGGTCAGACTAGATGGCCTGGAAGACCCCTTCTGACTCACTCTGTTTCTATGTTTCTATGTTTCCCTATTGCTCTTCCTTAATTCCAATGTGCAACCACCAGCTGAGTACAAGGACAAAAGTGACAGACTCCTTGAGCTGCTTCTTTCTCAAGCAGCTTGGGATCCCTTTCTTCCTCTTCAAACTAAACAGGTATTCCTTTATGCAACCAGTTTTGCAATTCCCAAGAGTTAAAGTGTAGGATAATGACAACTGAATGGCTCTTTGCACAAGAGGCACAAATCCACAATTCAACAGCAGAGAGAAGGGATGAAATGTTGACCCACACTGCTGGACTGCTGCTAGCATGACGCTCTTCTTGTGGAGACTGCTCTCAGTGACAACAGGCTGCTAACAACAACAGTGGCCCAAGGGGTAGCAATCATTCCCTCATATTTTCATGCAGTTTCACCTCTCCTACCAGCTCATGTGCAACTGTATCACTACCAGACAGGTCTTGCCATTATGACAAATGACAGACTTGTTACAACAAGGTGCTCTGTGCAGAAAAGGTACAGCGGTAATGTGATCAAGCAAGAGCGACTTACCGTTACATTACAAGGACAATCAGTCAAGGAAAGTTTAGTAAGCAGCAGGACTTACCTAAAGAGAAGAGGGAGAAACAGAAAAGAGCTGAATTAAACAATGGCACAAAGGTTAGATTGGAGAACATCATATTTTTTTTCCAGGATAACATAGATGGTATGTCCCAAACATATTGTCCCTCCAGAGCTGCAGATATTTTTTGATCTTCTACATTTGTTGAATCACTTCAGTGTATAGATATAAGATGGCAAAAAGGTTAGTGATAAGGGGTTTTTTTTTTTCACAGTTATGAGAGGGCCACAGTGACCTTTTCAAGGGAAAAGGAAAGAAAACCATTGCTTTGTCTTCTGTATGCTGTGGAACAAAGCCAAGCTGGCTGTAGCTTTTTCAAACAACCAAGTGATACACCCTGTAAGAGCACCCAAGTGGTCAGTGTCTAACACTGTACCTTATGCCTTTTTGATTCTTGTGCTGTGTACAATTTATTCCGGATGAGCATTCACTTTACTGGGAGAGTGCCAAAGCCCTTTTTTCACACACTGTTCAGATGAAGTTGATGGTGGCAATGAGGTACTGATCTTCAGTTTTTAATGCTATTAACATATTGAAAGGACAGTGTGTAGTAGTGGCTATTTTCCCCAGCACTGCATCTTTCAGAGGTACCCACTAACTCTGAAAAGAATTTCACTCCATTATATAGGGAGGACAACAGCTTGATGAAAGCTGGCATAGGCTTTTGTTGACTTGAGTTCCAATCCCCTTTCATCCATAAAGCTCAGTATGTGAGATTGAGCCAACAAGTAGTTCAAAATAACAAGATGTGATAATGAAGGCCAAGAACTCATCCCTCGCCTTAACAAGTTAGCTTAAACTTGTTTCCAGGATACCTGATTAATTACACTAGTGAGCTAAGTTATGTAAGGAGTGTGAAGGGAATCTCTGTGCATATAGTTGCATCACACCATTAGGCAGTCTGGTGACTCAAGAGTTTCTGAGACAAGAAGTTGGTGAATATGGTGTTAATTGAACTTTTATCCAGTACTCTTTTTCATTTCAGTTTTATAGGGACTCTCCGTGGTGCATCGTAATTGTGAACCTGTTGTGGCAGTGGAGTTCAGTACCATGGAGAACTCCTATAGTGGTCCTCTGTGGTTCAAAAGAAAAAGCTGAAATGAATGGGAGATAGGATTGACCAGCATCCCTTGGCCTCCCACTGTGCAGAATAGATGCATGGACATCATTTCATACTAGCATTCAATGCATGGACATTGGGAATAGCTAATAGCTGCAACAGGTTCAGCAATGGACACAGTAGCCCTTCTGCCTGAATATGCGAAGGGTAATGAGTGTATAGCCCTATAAAAGAACAGGTTTGACCAACACCATCCAAAACCAGTAGTTGGTTAGCAGAAATTCTCCCCTGGGCTATGAAGCAACTAGGGCATCTTAGCATAAAAATGTCTGACTGGGTAAAGAGGATTCCCTCCTCCCTGCAGAGATGCAAAGCAATAAGTATCAAATCAGTTTCAGGATCAAACTTATATACTTATATTAGTTAGAGAAAGTAATACTGGGTGTTCATGATGGGCCCTCCATCTCCCTACTTCTTGCCACTCCATTTGTGTGCTTCTCATAGGTACTCATGTTTGAGACCCTCAGATGCAGTTGCATGTACTGAAACCCATGTCCAATCTGCTGTAGCTTTAATGGTAGCCCAGCCTCTTTAGAGAAGCTTCCCTTGTTGGATGTTCCTTTTTCTTCAAAAGTGTTGTTCCCTGAATAGGATTTAATCATTCCACTAACAACTTTATTCTGTTAACTGTCTTCTCTTTGAGTCAGAATCCCACTGCCTCCTTGCTGCTCCCCATAACCCTAACTCAAGTTTCCTACATTTTAACACTTCTGCTTTATGTCCTACATAGGTCTAAAGGCTATTGATATACATCTTCTTTATGACAGGTTTTTCAATATGTAATGGCTCATATCAAGTTTTTCCACAATCTGTCTTCTCTCTTTTGAGTACAGAAACTTGTCCATTGTTTCTTATTGCTCTTTCAATTTTGGAATGCCCCAACATTGATGATGCTTTAAAAAAATCTTACATTATTTTATCTGGATTTGCCTTGGACTTTAGACCTGAACTAGGAATGTTCTGAGCAGATCACTTCCCATTTTCCTGCCCTTTTGGCAGAAACATGCACCTTTTATTACAACTTAACTGGTAGCAGAACAGCAGTAGCAACCTACCATCCTCTTTCAGATGTGAAAGATGCATCCACTCATGTAATGAGTTAAATCCAAACTGAAAGATCCTCCCCTTCCTCAGAACATTCTGTGGCACAGACGAGAACTTATGTGTAAAACCCCAACTCCATGTTTAATAGTTGTATGAGGTCTCAGGCTTGGCTAGACCTGATATAAATACTTTAAAAATGGACTTTTTCCTTTGTCTGGTCCAAACTGTGTATTAGATATCAGGGTTAAGTCACCAAACTCAAAAACCCTATGCTAGAGATGGCACAATTTTTAATCTATACCTGACTATGTATACCTGCCACCAATTTTGTTTTTCTTAAAATTGGAAAGCCATGGAGCAGAGATGAAAAACACAGGCCGAGGGTGCAAATCTGGCCTGCTTGGAGTTCCAATGTAGCCCCCCAGATGGCCACACCCATTTTTCCATGTCCTGACCCCTACCTGCTGGATTTTTTCCCCTGGATTTTGTGCAGTCCCCCCTCCCCCATTGGCAAGGTTGAAATGCCTTAAACAGTGCAGTAACAACTTTAAGGTGAAATAGAGTAGTGTTTTGGGTCCTGCCTTTTGTCTTTGGCCACACCCATCTTGCCTTCAGCCATGCCCAAGGGCTTTTCTGTCATCTAATGGCAATAGACTATTTTGCTATTTTCTTCTAAGAAGCCAAAAGCAACCTCCCTGGGTCATTATTGCATTGTATACGCTGATAAGCTACACAATGTAGCCTTTGTATATGCAAATAGGTACAGGGGAAATATTTTACATAAGACTATCAAGTAGACTTAATTCATAGTGGACACTTGGACCAGGTTTACTGCACATCAAATTCTCTTCCTATTAAAGCAAAAATAGTGTTGCTTCATGCTTACTCCTAACAATGCTTCTTGAGTTCTTAGAGTACTGACTGTTTCCAACAAAAGTTAAAAGTATGATCCATTGCATACCCAAAGCTTTTCAACAGTGTTATGGCCCAATATGTAATTCCTCACTTTGCCCAAAATCACAGATTTGTAGAAAGTTTTAAGTAATCCAATCAAAAAACTACCATGTAACACAAGTGATTCATCAAACAGCATGGATAATGAATAGAGAATATTCAGAGAAGCTAGATTTCAGACCATTGTTCCAACTGTAACATTTGTTCTCACAAATGATTCATCTAACAATTGAGAATAATGAACAAATTAGTAAAAATCATGATCTGTTCACTGATAATTTGCCAAGTGAAAAAAGAGGACAATTTGTCCAATGCATTTCCCACCAAATATATATCACTCAGCTCTAATTTGGGAGGATACTGGGGTGAAAGGACAAAGGATGCCTGAGGGCAGGGAGAAGGATATCATTTCCCAGTTGCATGCTGAACTTTTGGATATTCTGTAGGCTAAAATCTGCTTCAAGTAATAGCACAACTGATTCCATACACATCTTCCAAGAACTTGGTCCTCAAATGGTATAATCTATCCCATCGTGTGAAGGGAAACAAAGTCACATCAGCCTTTCCCTCAGCCCACTTTATATGTGTTGTTTGCCAAGTTTTCCTCCCTTCATATATTCAAGGAAACAGACTGTTTCTTTTCAAAAGAACTCTTCATTCATCAAAGGATACCCAAAGAACACAACTCTCAGAGAATGTATGTCTGTGCAGGCACAGAGATGTTTATTGAACCCAGTCTAAATGACTACTTCCAGAAATCCTCCTTTGGAGTATATCTGGACCGGATCCCCTCAGAAGGGTCTGTTTGGACCAATTTTCTACATGCCTATCTTCTTGTTAGCTGGCTCTTGTCTCCTGATAACTTGTCATGGGGTCGAGTCATACCAGGTTCATCTGATAGCACCTCTCCCATGCCTCACCCCCATGCATCTTGGCTATTCTCAGAGCCTGCCTGAATGCATGGGGAGACTGGCCTTGAGAAAAGTGTCACTTTCACCTGGAAGTCTGGAGCCCCACATTCCTAAGCTCTCTCCGCCTCCTCCCCCCACTTCATTCTCCATCTTGGAGTCCAGATCAGCATGCACACCAAGAAACACTTCCACCCTCATTCCCAACAATATGTAGGCTCAAAGCTTTGGGCTTTGGTTGCCTGTGAAGGAATCATGTTACTGAAATCAGATTACCTAATGAAATTCTATTTGAGTACATCAAAGCTATTATTTTAATCTGGGAATCAAATCCCTGTTCTTAGATTCTTCACATAGGCCCATCTCTGCACAGATGGCCAAAAGGGAGAGCAGACTCAAACATGGGATTACAGGTCCACAGCAGAACTGATGCATTGCATAAAGAATGCCCCAGATCCAATCCTTTGCATCTCAGGCATTAGAATGGAAGTGCAAAGATGAGGCATCCAGAGGTGTGAAAGGCTTCTCCAAGAGACCCTAGAGAAACACTCCCAGGCAGAAGTGCCCATGGTACACTAGACAGAGAAACAGCCTGACCTGATGTAAGGCAGCTTCCTATATTTTTCCTTCCTATGCATGAGCCAGTTTTTGAGAGACTGTATCAAACAATTCATCCTCAAGTCTGAAAGACTAAGGACATAATCCTATGCATGTTTAGATATAAAAAGCCCTACAATTTCCAGCATTCCCCATCCAGCCATAAAGGCTGGCAAGTGCTTGGAGCTGTAAGATTTTTTTCCCTCTTTCTAATATGCATAACTTGTATCTTATGTTTAAACTGAGGTATGGAGGAGCTCAAATGAAAACAGTGACACATTGTATTTTTCTCTCAAAAGTCAAAAAAGAGGGGAAGAAAAAAGTCAAAAGAAGGGGAGGGGAGGGCTTGGAATGAGCAATGTTCCTATACTAGTGATCTATGGTAAATGCATTTCAGTTTGGTTTTGATCATGATTTACCCCATTTGCACATTCTGGATCAAACACAGCCCTGGATGCAGTCTGTGGCTGACATCTGCATGTTTCTGAGCTTGCAGTGTCATTTACATACCAAAAATAAAAAGGGCATTCATTCAACAGCATGCATTTACTTGAAAAGTGAGCCTGAAAAGTGCATAAACATATGCTTTAATCAAATAGAAGAATGCATGCATCTCAAAAATGAACACAATTCACACATGTATTTGGGGAAGAATGTATGAAAATATGTGGGAATTTTCAAGCAAAGATGGAAGAAAACCTCCTAACCTGATAAAGACCCAAATCAGAACAAATTTCAAGATGGAATCTAGAGATCTTCACAAGTTGTGTTCCTGTTTCACACATTCCTATCTTACATCTTCCAATAATTCTCAAAAGAAAGCAAAAATATGGTTCCCATTCCATATCTGAAGCTCAGTCCAGATAAGACGGAGGTCCTGTTGGTAGGTGATTCAAGTTTCTGAGTAAGTGACTTGGGCCCTGCCATGGACAGGGTTGCACTCCCTCTAAAGGACAGGGTCCGCAGCTTAGGAGTGCTCCTCGACCCGGAGCTGTCACTGGAAGCCCAGGTGACAGCGATGGTGAGGAGCACTTTCCTTCCTCTTCAGCTGATCCATCAGCTGCATTCTTACCTGGAGGAGAACTGCCTAGCAACAGTGACACACCCACTGGTTACTTCCCGGTTGGATTACTGTAATGCGCTCTACGTGGGGCCCACCTTGAAGACAGTCTGGATACTTCAGATGGTGCAAAATAGAGTGGCCAGAATGCTGTTGGGGACTGGTTGTTATTCTCACATAACTCCAATCCTCTATCATTTCCATTGGCTTCTCATCGAAGTCCGGGCTCAATTCAAGGTGCTGGTTATTACCTATAAAGCCCTAAACGGCTTGGGACCAGGATACCTAAAGGAACACCTTTTTCCCTATTTGCCCTCCCACCCCCTAAGATCGGCAGTAGAGGACCTCCTCTGGGAACACTCTTTGAAAGAGGTCAGGAGGCAGAGTACTCGGAGGAGAGCCTTCTCTGCGGTGGCGTCCCGACTATGGAATGCGCTCCCTAGAGAGGTCTGTCTGGTGCCGTCAATATATGCTTTTCAGCACCTGGTCAAGACCTTTATCTTTGACCAATATTTTAACATATAGTGATTTTAATTGTGTTAGATTTATTTAAGTTTTTAAATGGATTAGTTTTATGCTCAGTGTGGAACAGTTAACTTCCTTTATTTAGGATTGAAATATTGTTGTAAGCCATCCAGAGGCAATAGTAATGGACAGCCTACAAATTTTCTAAATAAATAAATAAAATTATACTGTTCTGGAATATTCATTGACTATGCAATTGCCCCTTTTCCCCTGATTTAGAAGCCAAAGAGATATTTCTGCTTCTAGCTACACACACAACACACACACACACACATCCCATTCATAGTTCAAATAATATCTTGGCTTCTGTAGGATGACAGGCTCTGCTCCTATCTTAATGGTCAGTTTGTACCTTTAAGGTTCAGGAAACAAGGTCGATAGGCTCAAATTAGGAGGCAGAATAGGGAAAGGTACTGATAACTTCACTTTCATTGGGACATTGGAGCGTGAAGTACTCTGGATTACCCTGTAACCACTGGCCCAACCTGAAGGAATTACATCGTTGTCATCCTCAAATTTTGATGATTCCACCCCAGAAACAACTGTTGAGCCATAATCCCCACAAAGTCATAGAAGCCAACATCTTGATTGCAGGATTACATTTTCTTTCCTGAAGTGGGAACTGAGCTGATAACATAGACTGAGTTGCAGCATTTTTAAAGTCCAAGTAGTGACTGAATAGTGACTGCTGCTGAGGCAACATTTAAGGAGTGTGTATCCATTCTGAACAATACTGAGCCCATCCACAAGTCGTCAAGGTTCTATCATGTGTGAGCTCCATCTGGTATCTGAACTCATTGATTCCCCTTCCCCATTAGGACATGTACCGAAGAGCACCTTGCTCATTACCTGAAACAATCTGTTTTAAAAAAACTTCTCATAAACTGTAGAGCGATTTTTTGGGGAGAGGGGACAAGATCTCCACTCTTTCTGCAAAGTCGGCATGAAATAAAAGCATGGAAAAGAATGTGAAGGGATTCTCTGCTCCTAAACTAACTATTCTACTTCCTAGTACTCTCTCTTTCTATCTCTGTCTTTTCATTCATTGCATAGAGATAGGATGTCCAGCCACTGTCTTATGGACTTTTAGAAGTACAGAGTCAGAACAAAGGTTAATCCAGCTCTGTGATGAAGATTATTCAAAAGGTTAATTGCTGACTGAAATAAGACTGGCATGGAGAGAGAAGGAAGGAAATGGGAGTGGAGGAGACAAGCTATTTTCCATTAATGCTGCCTTTGCAAATCCTTAATGCCGTTTACATTTTTGACCAAACAAGGAGGCATGGGGAATGATTTTGTCAGTCATTTCAACATTTGATAAAATCTCAATTATGTTCCTGTGACATTCAGAGCAAAATGCTAAACAGGGAGGCCACTTAGATACGAGTAACTGCAGTCTTGCCATCCAACTAGCTGATTTTTCCGTTTTACTTCTGCACTCCCTTTCTTCTTTCACCAGTCTTTCATATTCTGAAATGTGATTTTCTCCCTTTTGGCTAGGCTTTCTCTTCCCCTCCAGCACTTGGAGTCCCATGAATCTGACCAAACACACTTGAGAGCCCACTATCGGGCCTATGCTGTGGCGGTGAAGGCGGCGAAAAAGAAGTTTTTTTCCGCTTCCATTGGCTCCTCACAATGCCATCCGGTGGAGCTTTTTCAAGTGGTACAAGGCCTGGTTCACCCGGGTCCTAAGGAAGATCCGATGCCACCCTCAAAGGCCCGCTGTGACAACTTTGCCAGGTATTTCAGGGAGAAAATCGCTCAGATTCGTCACGAGCTGGACTCCACTAATGAATCAGAGGTCTCTGAGGAGACGCCAATGCTACCGTCTGGTCCAAAATTATTGGAGGAATTTCAATTATTGCGGCCCGATGATGTGGACAAGGTGCTTGGACGAGTACGTCCCACCACTTGCCTATTGGATCCTTGCCCGTCTTGGTTAATAAATAACTCCAAGCACGGGATTGGGACCTGGATCTTGGAAGTGGTTAACGCTTCTCTGAGGGAGGATCGAGTGCCTGCCCCTTTAAAGGAGGCGGTAATATGACCGGTCCGGAAGAAAGCGTCACTGGATCCAGAGATGGCCACTAACTATAGACCTGTGGCCAACATCCTGTTTCTGGGCAAGGTGTTGGAGCGAGTGGTGGCGGGACAACTCCAAGCACTCTTGGATGAAACTGATTATCTGGATCCTTTTCAGTCCGGCTTCAGACCCAGGTACAGTACTGAATCTGCCTTGGTCGCCCTGTATGATGACCTGTGCAGGGAGAAGGACAGGGGGAGTGCATCCCTGTTGGTTCTTCTGGACCTCTCGGCGGCTTTCGATACCATCGACCATGGTATCCTTCTGGATAGGCTAGCGGGATTGGGGGTTGGAGGCACTGCTTTGCAGTGGTTCCGCTCCTATCTCAACGGTCGATTCCAGAAGGTAGTGCTGGGGGACCATGTCTCTACGTCATGGCAGCTATGCCATGGAGTACCACAGGGCTCCATTCTATCCCCTCTGCTATTTAACATCTATATGAAACCGCTGGGAGAGGTCATCTGGAGGTGTGGGCTGCAGAATCATCAATACGCTGATGATACCCAGCTCTACCTCTCGTTTTCCACTAATCCAGGTGAGGCAGTGGCTGTGCTGAACCGGTGCTTGGCCGAGGTAATGGAATGGATGAGGGCCAACAAACTGAAACTCAACCCAGACAAGACGGAGGTCCTGTTGGTTGGTGGATCGGGCTTCGGAGAGGGTGGATTTGACCTGGTCCTGAATGGTGCAACACTCCCTCTTAGGGACAAGGTCCGCAGCTTAGGAGTACTCCTCGACCCAGAGCTTTCTTTGGAAGCTCAGGTGACAGTGGTGGCGAGGAGCGCCTTCCTTCAGCTTCGGCTGATTAATCAGCTGCGCCCCTACCTGGAGTACAACTGCCTGGCGACAGTGACACATGCGCTGGTGACTTCCCATCTTGACTTCTGTAACGCGCTTTACGTGGGGCTTCCCCTGAAGATGGTCCGAACACTTCAATTGGTGCAAAATAGAGCTGCCAGGTTGCTGACGGGGATGGGGTGTTATGCTCACATGACTCCAGTCCTCCATCAGCTTCACTGGCTTTCCATTGAAGCCCGGGCCCAATTCAAGGTGTTGATTATGACCTATAAAGCCCTAAACGGCTTGGGTCCTGGCTACCTCAACGAGCGCTTACATCCGTACATGCCCGACCGCCCTTTGAGATCTGCGGGAGAGTCCCTTCTCCGGGAACCCTCCATGAAAGAAATTAGGAGAGTAAGTACTCGGAGGAGGGCTTTCTCTGCGGTGGCGCCCAACCTATGGAATTCACTCCCCAAAGAGGTCCGCCTGGCACCGTCGTTACTGGTTTTTCGGCGCCAGGTAAAGACCTTTTTATTTAAACATCATTTTAATTGTTAAAAGATATGATCTGGCCAGGGCAACTTCTTCTTCCTTCTCTTTTCTCCTCCTATATTATTTATTTACTTATTTTATACTGATAATTTTAATTTTATATTATTATGTTTGTAACTCAGTGTATTTTTTGTATTTTTGTATTTAATGGTAATTTATTATGTTCTATTGTATTTCAATGTATTTTATTGTGTTGTAAGCCACCCCGAGGCTTCGGCAAGGGGCGGCATAGAAATGTTATAATAATAATAATAATAATAATAATAATAATAATAATAATAATAGAATAACTGCAAATCATGATGATGGTGATGCAACACCTCTCATACAGAGACAAGGTCAAAGCAAAAAGTGAAAGGCAAAGGGGTAGGAGAAGGGGAAGTGGGGAAAGCCTTCCAGGGAATCCAGATGAGAAGATTAGGGTACCAGAAGGGTTGATTTAGCCCCTGGGCCTGACATTCTGCACCCTGCTCTGATAGCTAGGAATTGATCTGGCCAAGTAAACTGGTAGAACAATAATATGCAAAGACCTTTCTAATTGGGGCCGGCATTAAAACAAAAAGAAAATAAGGGTACACTTTCCTGAAAGACTCATAATGACTGCAAATTAGGAAGAATAAGAATGTACTCATATTATTATCACATGGCATATTATGAATTTTTTTGACTAAATTCTAACTGTGACCTTGAGCTCAATGAATAACAGAGGTAACCAAAACAGATGTCAATGAACTCTAAAATGACCCGTTAACCATTAAACTCAGATTGTAACAGACAGTCCAAATTTCTAGCAGAAGGAATGGTTACATCATGAAGCAATGTAAGTTTGGAATGAAGGATAAAAAGAAATTGAGTTTACTCATAATGGATAGCCAGGTTCCATTTCAAAGAATTAATGTTGTCCTGCTGCTTGGAAACTAAGCCTATGCCCATGCCTATATCTATCTATATATTCATTCAACTTCAACATATATTGGAGTAGAAATTGACCAGAAAATCCAATAAAGTCCTATTTAATTTCATTAAAAGGCAATTAAAGAGAGAGCTGCTCTTTTAAAAGGAAACTTGAACATAGAACTAGGAAGTTCAAAATCCTTCTGAAGCCTGGAATTCAAGTATTTGTTTATTTATTAAATTGAGAATACCTTTCCAAATCATGATTGAAACATATAATATAATTAAAAACAAAAATGAATCACCTATGCTAAATTTTTAGTATAAGAGATACCAGAAGCCCAGTGAGAGTCTGATCTGGAAGTCTTTACCGGAATCTCATATATATCCTCTGATGTTGGACAGTGGTGAAAGCTTATAATCTGTGCCTGTTTAAGAGCAAATTCTTATATAGTTACATTATGTATTTCAGGGTTAAATCCTGAAGATTATTTATGAGGCAGATCTCTGTCATAAATTACACCCTGAGTAAAATAAAGCTATACAAACTAACGGAAACAGTACCAAATACATTCAGTCTTGCAGTGTAGCTTAAGCATTTATATTCCACCCATTGTACAAAAGTCCTTGCAAAATTATGGATCTTTTACAGTTCCTGAAAGTCACAAGAGAGCAACATAGAGGCATACATTTAACCAAAAGATTGAGGCAACTTAGACACTTTTGCTACACTAAGGCAACAATTAAATGAAAGCTTATTTGACCATCAGTTACTATGATAATATAGCACTGTTTTCAGGGTCCTTTTCAGATGGCACAAAACCAAGTGGGCTGTGGATAAAGTTAGAAACATAGAAACACAGAAAACAGAGCAAGTCAGAAGGGGTCTCCCAGGCCATCTAGTCTGACCTCCAGCACCAGCCAGCTTCGCTCACGACATGCCTACCATGTGGACGTCCAGCCTTGAACACCCACACCGATAGGCCTCAACGACCTCTCGTGGAAGCACATTCCACACCCTCGGGGTCCTGACTGTCAGGAAGTGCTTCCTGGCATCCAAACGAAACCTTGGCTCCCTGAGCTTTGCTCTGTTGGAGCACGTTCTGCCTTCCTCTGCAGGGGAGAACAGGTCTCTACCCATCTCCATGTGACATCCCCTCACATACCTGTATGTCGCCAACATATCTCCTCTGAGTCTCCTCTTCTCCAGGGTGAAGAGACCCAGTTCCCTCAGTCTCGCCTCATACGGCTTCCCCTGCAAACCGGCCACCAAACTTGTGGCCCTACGCTGCACTGACTCCAACCTGACTATATCCTTTCTGTAATAAGGGGCCCAAATCTGAACACAATAATCCAGTTGCGGGTGCACTAGAGTCGTGTAGAGTGGTAGTAATACCTCTCTTGATCTAGAAGCCACACTTCTGGCTATGCAACCAAGGGTGGCATTCGCCCTCTTGACCACCACATCACACTGCTGACTCATGTTTAGCCTGCAGTCAACCAGTACCCCGAGTCCCTTTCACAAGTGCTGCTCTCCAGCCACTTATCTCCTAACCTGTACTTATGACAGCTATTCCTATGCCCCAAGTGCAAGACCTTGCACTTATCCACACTGAACGCCATCCTGTTGTCTCCTGCCCACTTCCTGCTCCTCAGTTGTGGCCACTGCTCCAGTTTTAGTGTTGTCTGCAAATTTGATCAGCAGACTGTTCACCCCTTCTTCCATGTCGTTAACGAAAAGATTAAACAGGATCGGCCCCAGGACCGAGTTGGTTCTGCTTCTTAGGTTTGTAAGAAAACAATACAGAATGATGCCTGTTGGAAACTCAATGAATACTGAAGCTGAATCCAAACAGTACTTCTTTCATTATAAATAGGAGGTATTTTTCTTATTGAAAAAGATTATGCAGGTGAGTATTTGATCTTCCTCTTATGCATTACCAAAATACTTCTGTTGTTCTTTATTCTTTTTTCTTTCTGTATGTATGTATGTATGTATGTATTCCCAACCTTTACAGTGTCTCAGGGCAGCAATTTCTGATTGCTCCACTGTGTTTGCACATTTGGAGAGAAGGCCATGCAAGACTACAGGAATTGGAATCATGTCTGGTGACTAAAACCCAAACTTTAATACCCAAGGTGACCCAAGGTGAAACAAGAATCTGCAGAAGCTGGGTTTTCACTTCATTTGTGCTAATTTATGGAGCTTATGGATATGATGAAAATGCTAATAACTGTATGATGTTCTGAACTGTGGCCCCCTCAGTACCCATCAGTCTCCCTACCTGTGCTGATGTAGGTGGTCTCAGACATGATGATGATGGTGATGATGAAGATGGTGATGATGATGCCTAGGATTATGGTTCAGGGGAGAGGGGATTTCAGCATCTTTGCTGAATAGAGATATAGGAGGAATCCATTCTGAGGAGGGGAATTTCCTGGACTTGGGTTTCCTTTGGCAAAGCCATAAGTCCAGGTTCCTGGTGAGCTCACCTAGCATTTGTGTTGTGTTTGCCAGAAATGGAGTCCTGTATGAATGCTGCACAAAGAGCCTCTCTCTTCTTCACTGACTCTCTCTCAGCTTGGTTTGCTTTCCAGAATAGGGGTGACCTTGAGAGGAAAGGCACAAATACTGGAAGAATGGATTTTGTGCACATCCTTAATGCTGAGGCCATCACATCCAGGGTAGTGTAGGAGTCCATGGCTACCATGGAAACCAGTGGGCTGATGCATGGAACACGCTTAATCTGCTTTTTCTCAGCTGGGAAGTAGGTTGGTGATCTGAAAGAGGGGGAATCAATATCTATCCCTGTGTCATGGTTGGGCCATGTCCTTTTAAGATTTAGACTCTGTACAGCCATTCTCATCTGCAAGGATGGAGGTCTATTGAAATGGATATGTTTACTTAGGAAGTGGAGAAGCAGCAAAGAAATCTGCTCCTAGCTTTCTGAGGTTTGGTTCTTTCCAAGGTTTCAAAAAAGCTCAAAGTGATCACAGCCCATCCTCACAAGAATTCTCAGAGATACCTCTGGGGAAATTATGAATTTATTAGGAAATAACTCATAGAAAGCTCACCCATTACTAAAGCAAAACGATTCTAGAAAAACTAGTTGGACTACAGCAGAAGACCATGCACCAATGGGCTGTTCCTTTCTCTAAATGTAGACTGGAGCCTCTAGCTGCCTTAACACTGACAGTGATTTCAGTACTTAGAGGAAAAGAAATGTGAAGTGAAGCCCAGTATTTGAGCTGACACTGACCCTCCGTTACAGCTAATCAAATCTTTTCCACTCCGTGTTCCTGGCAGGCCTTGCTGGCTATAACAACCATCTCCCACTGTGAAAACAGAAAACTCCATTTTCACAGCCTGTTGGGGTGGCATATAATCACTTTTGGTTATATTTATATCTGGAGTATTTCAGGCCAGAAAATCTATAGAGAATAAGCTTTCTATCCCAGCACTGATCCCCTAGTCAGGGAAAATCACCCCTACCAAAAGGCGCATTTTTAAAAACAGTGCTATTAAAGGGTGTGAGTGGTTACCATCCAGCCCAACACAGAGATAGTAGCATCTTCAGAAATACATTCATTGCTATATCAACTACATTATCACTAGGTGATACACTAGTCATAGCTGTACACCAAGACTATGCTAAAATCTAAGTTTATTTATGGTATTTAAATCTGGATGAGGCTTCATTTATACACATATATAAATATGTGTGCATATATAGGCTTGCATTGATATTGCTGACAGATATCTCTTTATCAAAGGAGGAAAAAGATTTCTGCCAGAATTCCTCATCTCCTGTGAGTCATCCTAGACTCTCCATTTATACCACATTTTATTGTATGATTTCCAGGGAAGGATTTGCCTTTTTTATATAACTGCATCTTGTTCAGCTGGATGGGACATATAGAACTCTTAGCCTTATCTATACAGTTAGACATGATTATTTGGGACTGCTTTCATGATTAGTTTGACTGCCTTGTGACTTAGAATAGCTTCCAGCATATCTTATATGTGCTGTGTATATCTGCCACTGTGTAAAATTCAGAATTTTAAGCAACACCACAAACTAAATAAAAGGTAATTAAAGATAATATACTACAAATGGAATTCATGGTGGGTATATTGGACTGATTTGAAATGGTACATTTCCTTGAAGACTTCTTTTGAAGTATGAGTCAATACACAAATCATATCTTGGCAGCCATTTTTGCTGATGTGCAGATTTTCTTGATTTGCATGACCAAGCAGAACCATGTGATAACCAACTTCCAAAACAACAAGGTACCATTCTTCACTATGTACATACTTAGGTAACAGCAGTATGCATAACTAGTTTGTTCAAATACCAGCAAGAATAATCAAGGCAAGGTATAATCTTTCCTACTAGGGCTGCAGTTGGTATTCTGGCCTAAGGTGGTAGAACACACAGCTCAAAGCCAGCTACCTAGGCTTCACCAGTTAGTACAGACTTCAAAAGTATCTCCAGATAATCTGCTAGGGGGAAATGCAATGGGACAAGACGAATGCAAGACTCCATCAGAAGTAGTTGGTTCTGCAACTTTTCCACCTCAAAAGAGACTCTAGTCACTGGTTCATAAGTTTGACAGCATCCTTGGGATAAGTAGATGAAAATGAGAGGGAATATAATGCATGCACTGATGCTTGTCAATTCACTCATCCTAATAACTCCCCCACACACATTTAATGGGGGGCAGTGGGTCCCCCCCGATTTATATCCTGCCTTTTTCCTACAAAGGGCTCAAGGCAGCTTACATCATTCTCCTCCTCCATCTTATCTACACAACAACAACCTTGTGAGGTAGGTTGGACTGAGAGTCTGTGACTGGCCCAAAGTCACCCAGTTGGCTCCATGGCCGAGCGGGGACTCGAACCCGGATTGCCTGAGTCCTAGTCCCATGCTCTTAACCACTACACCACACTGGCTCTCTAGATGGATGGTGGTTTGTCATCTATCACCCCCTGTCCCAAGTCATTCCTGTGGCTCCTCAAAGGAAAGTTATATTTCACATGGATGTTTCAGCTGAGTAATCAATTGACTGTGGCTACATTTCCAAGCATACTTCCCAAGCATAATTCCAAGCCCCAATACCCTAGTTCGTATTTGTTGTTTTGCTTCTTTTTGTGCTGGGATGATGGTAGAGGGACAGCGTGCAAGCCCAACACCTGTGCAAGCTCACGAGCAATAATCCATTATCATCTGAATGAGGCCAGTAACTCAGAAGCCTGGTGCTGACAATGCAAGGCATAGCTGATCCCCCTCCCCCAGGATGCATTGCCAGTGCACCGCCATTATTCCATTACCTCCAACTGTTTCCTCACCTCCAGTTCCCAACACAATTCCCTCATACAGTGTTCTGATTTATCCTCTTTTGATAAATGACTCGATTAAACTGGATTCCTCTGTCACTGCTAGAGATATCAAATTAAAAACGGTCTGTCTTTAATCATGCCAGGCTTCATAGTCATCTCCCAGGCTCCATTTATCAATAATTAATATATAAAGGCAGACTGAAATCCATTTCAATTTCAAAGACCCAAATGTTTCATTTTTTTAATAATAAAGCTATGCCATCATTACTCCTAGGAACAGACAGACAGACAGACTCACTCATGTTACACGTACAGGGAATAAAATTAATTGCATTGCAAAGTGACAAGCACCCATATGCTGCTAAACTGTAGGAGTTAAGAGAAAACCGTATAGCAAATCTTGTAGTAAGCACCGAGTCTCATAAAGACACCACTTCTACTGAAACTGCCCCAAATAGAAGAAGAAGAAGAAGAAGAAGAAGAAGAAGAAGAAGAAGAAGAAGAAGGGGTTAAGGGTTATTGTTCTGTCCCCATAACATACTCATAGCCGATGCCAGACATTCATTCTAACCTCTAGATTCTAGCAATTGTTGGCAAAACAGGCCTACGTATAATTTGTGTGATTTCCTCTTTTTAACATCCCTTTTGCCAAAGCTTACATCAGAACATTTTCAAATGGTGTGAAGAGGAGTATTCTATTGAATAATTTCCCTAGCTCTTGACATTTTGGTCACAGGCGGATTGTAATCAGCATTAAAAATCCCCCTTACATAGATAATGCACTGTGTTACGCTTATCAGTTTTTAACATTATTGTCCATCCAAATACCAGCTGATGTTATGCAGAATTTAATAATTTATGTTTGGTCTTGCTAAGTGCAAGATCATTTCTAAACCCTATTTCCTTATCAAATGTTCAAGACAATTTGAGTTCTAATAACTGAGTATATGTGGCCAGGAAGTATCTCACTATAAATGTTTTGACTGATTTTTGTTGTATTTTAAACTTACTATTATCTTAATTGCCTATTGTATTGTACTTTAAGTGTTTTGTGTTTTATGTATTGAATGGTTAAAAGGCAGATGTGTAATGGTTGCAGCTGGCACAATTCAGATATTTTTCAACTGCCTTACTCCACCAATGCTTGGGTGGCCTGATTCTTCATCAGCTGAAATTTTTGGACCATTTTCTAAGACAATCCCAGGTACAGCACACTGAAGCAGCTTGGCTGGATGTTACTAGTTCATGAATAATCAAGCTTATGTCCATGTTCTCCAGACAGGCCACTGATGAATTCATTGCTGGGTACCACAGCTATATGGTCTTCCACAGTTAGCAAAAAGTCTAATGCAGGGGTCTTAAACTCGTGGCCTGTGGGCCAATTGTGGCCCGTGGGACGATATTTTGTGGCCCCCACTTGATATCAAAGTTTAGTGATAGTGCAGCCTGCACATTTTTCTCACACGCACCTGCATGAGTCGTTACCCTGGGCGCAATGTTCCCTCTAAGCTGTGCGCCGGGAAGGGCGGTGCACAGGGGAGGGGCCCTGTGGCCTTCAAAGCGCTGGCGGCACCCGGGCCAGCCGTGGGATGAGCGGCCCACCACCACCGCGGTGGAATACTTGATGCGGCCCAGCCTCACCCAGACTCTACTTCCAGCAGCCCCCAGGTAAGTTGAGTTTGAGACCCCTGGTCTAATGGAATTTCCAGATTATGCAACTGGTATTTTAGAAGTGCAAGCTCATCTAAGACCAGTTGTAAGCATCCAACCAGTGTGGCTGTTGCCTATGTTGTCTGGGTTAAATTTCAGCTTGTTTACCCTCCGTCACCCCAAATCGGCCTTTAGCACTGGATCACAAATTTTACAGCTTACCTTGGATGTGTGATGAAAATGAGAGAGCAAATGAATATCATTCACATATTGTTGACACTTCAGCCTAAGCTTCATGATAACTTCCCTCAGTGCTTTCACGTAGGTGTTAAAAAGTTAAAAGTGGACTGTAGCTTGCCATCTGTTATCCTCTTTTGTAATATCCCCATGGTTACACAAAGGAAAAGCATCTTTCACATACAAGTAGGGATGTGTAAGCAATCTAGTTTGGGGTGGGGATCCACTGGATTCCTTCAGCTCAGCTCCCAGTACTCCAGCTAACTGAGTATGCTGAGGTTTGCACAGGCACCTGCCAGGAGTCATGACCATGCAAATACTGTGCAAGTGGACTCCCTCTTCCACAGTTGTGGCATCTGGCCTTTGCGATGCACAAACTGTGGAAGAAGGTTGCTGGTTGCACAGGTGGAGTTCTGTGAGCATTTGTGCACCGTCTCTTGGCTCAGGTTGCCTCCTAAGCCAGATGTCTGATGAACAGAAGAAAGCTGGTTCCCAAGAAGGCCATCACAACCCTATATACAAATTTTAGCTGAATCACATTGAATTTGAAGATAAGTTTGCAATCTGAGGTATGATTAGTCAGCTCCATAAAACCAGTACATTTTTCTTCAGAGAAGTTTAGGATGGGAAAATTTATGTGCAATATGCCATTATTTCTCTGTCACTTAGATATCTAACATATGGGTTGCAGAAATGAACTTTCCACCTTCTGTGCCCACTTCATCCTTAAACCACAAACAAAAACAGAACCATGTGTATTGAATTGACCAAATACTGTTGTTCTTTGTTTTCAAGTCATCTCCAACTCATGGTTACCGTATGAGTGAAAGCTCTCCAGAATATCCTTTCCATGACAGCCCTGAAAGAGCATTTTTCAATACATGAGTGGCATGCAGGCAGTATTTTTATTGCCGAGGGCCACATATAGTGCAGGAGGGCAGCCTGGGGCCAAACATGCATGCACACAATTATTCCCTAATCTTCCCCAACTGCAACATACAGAAACAGGAAGGTCCAAGTTTCAACATCTCTGTGTCTGCTGAGGCTTTAGGTTCATAGGGTAGGGGAGTATACAGATTCCCCTTCCAATAAGCCTGAGCCAGATTGTTATTAGAACTGGGGAAATCGATCTGTCCCATGCTGTCCAGTGAATTAGTTTGGAGGAGGTACAGGAGAGTTGGGCACCTGTTGTTGTGAGTGACGGCTCACAGTGTAAATGACCCACACTTTTGCAGGCAATAAAACTAAAGTCTTTTATTGCTACTTATCTACAAGATTTACAATGCTGGAGATAAGCTCTACTGCAATGGTCTTTACAAGGCAGTTGCTAACTCCTTAGTGACATCTCTCAGCAAACCCACGTGGGGCTAGCTTTCTTCGCCCCACCTTTCCCCCCTGAGGTGGGACAAAGCTTCCTCTGCTCCAATCGGCGCAGAGAACGTCTAAGAGTTGCGTGGGTCAAATCTACCCCGCCTCCTGTGTCTCCCATGTCATGTCCAGGAGGTTCAACATCAGGAGGAAGGGGGGCAGCCTGCCCATGCTCTCCATGAGCAGAACTTATAGTGCCTTTTCCCTCGGGGCCCTCGTGGTCTGACAGAGGCTTGGCTGTTTGCCCAATGGATAAAGGGATGGCTCTCTGTTCAGCTATTCCCAAGCTAGGTTGTGGAAGGGACATTTGGCCACGGGGTCTCAAGTATAAATCCTCCTGTTCTGACATCTGATTTTCTCTTTGGGTGTTTGACTTTTCCTTGTGAGGTGCCGCCTCTGTCGGGGCATCAGGCATGACAACTGCGTGGCCAAGTACCAAGGTTCGTCTGTGTGTGTGTTAGTTGAAATAGCTGTGTGTGTGTTAGTTGAAATAGCTTATGTGACTCAGATTTCCCCACACTTTCCAGAATTCACATTAGTTTCAGAGATTCACCTTAGCTGGATGATTTTCTTACTTGTGCAACCCTGGTGCAGCAGAGTCTCCTGCAGATTGCCTGAAGCAGAGCCCCTTTGGGCTGTTACAAATTGTCACTAGAGGCCAGAAGGGTTTTGATCTGAAGCGTTATGGGAAGACTTCTGGGAAAGATTGTTGGAAATGGTTCAGAGAGGGAAGACAATCATAGGAGATTACTGAGGGCAGAACAGTGTGTACATGTGTGCATGTGTGTCTGTGCGAGGAGGATAAAAACAACCATTGAGAAAAGATAGGGCAAAAATCAGCAGCAGCAGCTCCATCATCAAGCGTGTGGCAGCATCTGAAACCTCTTCCTGCAACCCAGGATTTTGAAGACAAGTATAGGTCTAAGATTCTGAATGCTAACCTGTGTCTAAATCAATTACTGGACTCCATCTGTTCCTTTTTCACTAAGGGCTTATGCTAACGGAATCATTTGACTCTAAATAAGGACAAAGTTAGATATGCTGCTTGTCCTGCAATTTGAACCAATAGCCAGTGCTTGGGGTAGGAGAGGCCAGGTGCTGCTGTGGCATAGGTGTGGGTGGGGACTTTAATTCTCCTCCAATGTGAGCTTAATAGGAATGTCTTCCCCTCCCCCCATACATGAACTATTCATAATGGTATAAAGGAGAATATATTGTTGCCATCAGGACCTTCCCTCTCTTTCTCAATTCCAATCTGGCTTGCCTTCTGCCCTTGACAGCAATTCATTAAAAAACAAAAACTAGCAAACAAAACTCCGCAAGGATGCAAGTTACATGGAAAACAGCATGTGTGGTTTGGATCTTGGTTCTTCCTTGCTCCAGTGCTGTCACTCTCCTCCTTTTCCTCCTCCTTGTTACTTTCTAGTTTCTCACTACTTTCTCTCCCTTTGGAAAATGTCATGGCTGGTAGGTCGGAGGCACCAAATGCTGGAGCTCTGCCATTTTTCATCCACATCCTTCCCTCTACAGGTCTGACTCTAGTTCTCAGGGTTTCCTTAAAAGCAAGGGATCAGTTGGATACAGAGCCACAGTGTGTGCATGAATACACCAGGAAACTGCAGCCAGTCATGGGTGAGAGTTCCAGGAGTTGCTGTCCAACCCATCTGAACGGTGCCAGGTTAGGAAAGGCTGGTGCAATCCAAGTGTCCTTAAACAAGACAGTCCTTATCTGAGATATGTAAAGGAGGTTTTGGGAGAGCTGAAAAGGCAGACTTGAAGTCAATACGTCTAACATATGCTTTGCTTAGGCTGCAATTCTATACATATATGTATAAGAGTAAAATCATATATATGCGGTAGGACTTACTTCTGAGTAAGAATGCATAGGATTATGCTGCACATTTGTGATCTCATTCTGTCCATGTATCAACTAGCCATCAAGCCCAGAGAAAACCTGAGAGCTGCTGAAATATTTCCACAAAGTCAGTGACATTCGTGTGTGTGTGTTACAAATGATTTTAAATTTGTAGTGTAAATAGGTCCCATCTGCTGGATACACTGCTTATACAGTTTGGTAACACAGAAATCCAAGCCATTTGCTAGTTAGCAATCATGTTATTAGCAATACAGGGAGCCTAGCTCAGTAATAGAGTACATGGGGTAAAACACAACATAAGACCCACTTAGAGTAGACCAATTGAAATAAAAAGAACTAATTTATTTATTTATTTATTTATTAATTATTTAAAACATTTCTATGCAGCCCCATCACAATAAGCCTCGGGGCAGCTCACAACATCAAAAAAAGTTAACCATACATTAAAACCCCAATACAATAAAACCCCAGTACCATAAAACCTCAATAAAACCTCAGTAAAACCTCAGTGCATTCTTGGCTAAAAATTAAAAAAAACCTAGTTAAATAAATAAATTAAGAATTAAAATAAGTTTTAAATAAAAAGGTCTTAGCCTGGCGCCTTGCTGTAAATCAGACTCATGCTCGCTTAACCTCACACTCTGCATACAGAGGAGTCCAGTTTCAATCCTTGCCATTTCTAGAGAGGTGGATCAGGTAATGTGTAATGGAAAAGACCTCTGCCTGAAATTTTGGAGAGTTGCCACCTATCAAAGACAATACTGAGCTAGATGGACTCAACAGTACTGAGCAGTTTCCTTTTACAGGGTCATTTCCTGTTTTCCCAAAAACTAAAATCCTGGGTTGGACATGGCTCCAGTTAAGTCAAAATCAGCAGAGCTGGGTTGCAGCATGCCAAAGCAAGAAAATGGACCATCTAAAATATTTATTTGACCAACCAACCAGTTCTATCCATGCTATCTCCAAATCAACAGTTTTCCTTTGGTAGCTATGCAACAATATGCTAACAGATGGAGAGGAACACATGCAGAATCCTACATTCTGAACAGTGTCCTTTAATATTACAGTACAAATCGAGCTGTGAAAAATAGTAAGGAACCTGTTAAAATGCCATTCATCACCCATTGGCCAGTAATTACTATGTTACTATGCAGCAACACAAAGAGACCTCCTCGCAGTTGTGGAGAGGCAATATCATTCAGTAGGTTTTAATTACTGGGGAACTGTATAGTAACACACGATAACCTGCCTGGCGGTATAATACAGCCCTATCACTCATCACTCATTCCCTAGTAGTTACGAGAAACCTGCCAGTAGCTTCGTGAGCTGCTGGGGCATTGTAGTTCTGCAGATTTAATCACACAACATTGTGCATTTTCAGATTGCCCAGTCAGAAAGGAGAAAGAAAAGGGAAAGAAGAGAGTGAGAGTGTGTGAGAGTGTGTGTGAGAGTGAGTGAGAGAGAGAGAGAGACAGACAGACAGACAGAGAGAGAGAAAGAGAAGAGAAAGTGAGAAAGAGCTCACACATGGTGTGGAAAGATAACAAAGGCACATGTACTGTGTGCTACTGTTATCTTTCTAATATGTTCTCTGTCCCCTGCTACAGAACCATGAGTAATACTGTGCTAACACTTTCATTGAAAGTTAGAAATAAGGGTGATAATTGCACCATTGCCCCACAGAACCTGTGCAAGCTGTAATTATATCCTGTTACCAAGGAACACAGCAATTTCAAACCTATTACCCACAGGTATCATTTATTTCAGAGTTAAATTTATTATTTCAGTGGCAGCTTCATGTATGCTTCTCACACTTCTTCTCGCTTTCCTATTCAGAACCTGCACAAATGAAAAGCATAGCAAATGCAGGGACATGAAAGGAGAGAGAATGGACTGGCAAAGGAACAGGGAAGCCCAAAGGAGGGTTCCAGTGCTGAAGGCAGTTTAGGGAAAACTACTACAAGAACCGCAGGCTAGGTTTGACATCTGACAAGGCACTGATAATCCTGTATGTATGTATGTATGTATGTAAAGCTTTTATATCCCACCCTACTGGTTCTAGCATTTTTTCCTAGATATTTTAATCTCCGTTCCCTTAGAACTATTTCCAACAACGACAAGCAGCAACATGAACGGTAGCCCAGCACTTGGCAGAAGGGGTGAAGAAGGCCTGGTAGGCAAGCACATGTGGGGACAGAGGGAATACATCCCAGTTTGATTAAATGGTTTCAAAGCGCATTTCTCCAGACAGCATACTCAGAGGTCAGGCCCAACAGAAGCTGCAGGCCAGCAGCATCACAAAGCTGAACTTTGGGATAGGCTGGACCAATTCAAGAAGAGAGCTCAAGGAGTAGAAGAATGGAAGAATAAGACTGCTACTGAATTTTGAGTAGAGTAAAATGCCAAGTGAATTTGAACAACGGGTGCAGCAGCTTATTTTTGAATCGTTGCAAAATTCCCCAGCATGCTTCTGGGTATTCCCAAAATTTATTGGCACCCGACATGAAACTTTTCTTAGAATTTAGAAGGAACATCAAGAATGTTAAATAGGAATAAGTCAAAGCTTTTCAGGAGCTGGACATGCCATATTCTCATAGAAAGAAATGCCTATAGTCTTTAGCCCCACATGACTGGATCAAATTTTGTAGATAGTCACGTTCATCTCTCATGCCCACTTATCAGGATCTTGTTGAGCTGACCCTTCTTTCAGAGGTCATGCAGACAGTAAATAGAAAAAGATCTTTTGGTAGTCTGATGGACAAAAATGTTCCCTATAGACATGCAACTGGCACAAGGCTAAAGCCTCTCTATTTTCCCCCAGATTGGAATGAAAAGCAAGGTTGATTTTAGTGATACTTTTGCAGTTTTATAGTTTTGTTTATTGTTCTCTTCTATGTTCTGCGGATTTGAGTGAGTTTTTATACAGTCATTTTTATAGTAGTGTAACAATGTTTTATGGATATGCAATTTTCTCAAAACCACCTTGAATTTCTGTTTCATTAGATGATGGCATTAATACATTAAAATAATAAACATGCAGTGTCCTTATTCCTAAGTGAATGTGCAGAGGCCTCAAAGTGAAACATATTCTGCAGTTTCTGACGAATCTGTTCCACACTTCATCTTCTTATGAAAACAGCAGAGGTATGGAGATGCAATCATGCAACACAGAAGTGTAAATGTCCTTCCTGGTTCCTGCCGTTTTCCCAGCATGGGCAGAGCATGTGTGTTGCCTTAGTCATTTGCTATTAATTTCACAACTGGGA
This sequence comes from Varanus komodoensis, assembly GCF_004798865.1. NCBI lineage: Eukaryota > Metazoa > Chordata > Lepidosauria > Squamata > Varanidae > Varanus > Varanus komodoensis. The sequence continues at coordinate 40,235,794 of NW_025335941.1, forward strand.
TCTCAGACACTGTCTAAATATATAATTGCAACTTTTCAGGTTTTGGGAAATTTTATATGCAGCCAACACAAGCCCCAGGATTAAACCCATTCTCTGAAGAGGGGCACTACCAAAATGATGAGACCCCAATGTTAAATCAAGAACACCCCATTTGCTGCCCCACTACTTCTTGCCCTACCTCTAAATCTTATCCTGGCAGAGACACAAAGAAGGACAAAGGAGGAGACAAGGCATATGTTGCTAATCGGGGGTAGAAAATAACCAAGAGATCTCTGAAGCCAAGACAGGACTCACTTAGAGAAGGGAAGCAAAGATGTCAAGTACAGGAACTTAAACAGGAAATAGGTGGCTGATTCTCTTGCAGCAATGAGGGGAGGGAACTGTGTGCTTCCAATATCAAGTGAAATATGGAGGTTGCTATAAGGCCCAGACTGACTCAAATGTCATCTTGTCATGTTGCATCCCACACTGAAAAGTGTTAGGTCAGTCCCAAAAGGTGTCTTGGGAGCTGATTCTGTCTCAGCAAAAGTACTACAACTTCAAAATAAGAAACTCCGTGGTTTTATCAGCATATGCGGTAGAGGGAGAAAGAATATCTCTGAAAGATGCATGTATATCAGAAGATACCTCTGAAGAAATATAAACATGTGGTGGGAATATTTCTAGAAAAATAACTGTGAGTGAAGATACTCTAAACATTGGTGGGGGAGAAGGAAGGACACTTTGCCAAAAGCCTACCCATAATTATTTGTGAAACTGTTTCAGACTTACAATGCATTGTGCATTAAAGTGATTATGCTTTTGTTTCCATAGACTCTTCTTTTAAGTGGAGAACATTTCATATTAGGACTGAGCAACTATTTCTCTCCAGATGCTTTGTCTTACCATTCCCATCATCTCTCAGCCCTGGCCATGCTGAAATTGTTGATGGAATCTGTAGACAAAAACTTCTGAAAGGCTGAAAATTGCCCACCCCTGCTATTTTTTATTTCAATAAGATATACCAACTGATATTTGTACTATCTTTAGTGAAAAATGGTATAAAGTTGAGGGCACTGAAATGACAGGGCTAGGGCTAGTTCCTGCCTGCCTGCCTGCCTGCCTGCCTGCCTTCTTTCAAAAACATATCTAGATATTGAAGAATAATGTTCTACTCTGAAAATTATCTAAAAGGAAAAAAGGAAAAGCCAATCATTTCTCTCTCCCTGGAAAATAAAGGCAACCCCAATTTGCATCTTGACTCCTGCTTCCATCAAATAAATACTGTTGGAACAGTGCAGAAAGTTTGAAAAGTGACATGAAAAGATAACATTAAAACATGAAGAAGACACCGAAAGTGTGTTGTTATGGAAACAGGATTCTCACAGTTTCATAAGAGTGGGTATGGTCTTTCGTCTTTCTGCCAAACCATGTAGGGATGTACAGGAGTCAGAAGTTTCAGCTGCAACTTCATTGCTATTACTGAACATTTATCCTCAGTATGTCTTCCACTGTCCCCAAGCAGTTTTGAATGCTGCGGCTCAGCAAAACCCACATTTCTGGCAGTGTACTTAAATGGGCCTTAGTTTCTGGCTGTGTACTTAAATGAGGTCTCTTTCTCTTTCTTGTGTTCCTGTGCCTGGAAGATAGTCAGTGCTGGCAGCAAATGGTGTTAGCAGATGGAAAACAGTCCAATTAACCACAAATAACTCTTCCACCAATGATATAGTCATTGAGCACAAAAACAAGAGGCTGAACTCCACTTCTGTTTCCTTCCTTCCCTTATGGTCCTGCCTGCAACTGGCATCAGAAGTACTAATATGCAAGTTGCAATGACCCTGGTGAAAATAGATGCAACTGTGCAATAGTGATGCACTAGAATTTTGTTTCAGTTTGCAAAAACACTGCAGCCCTAAAGACATTCCAAAAATTGAGATCATGCTAAAAATGTGTGTGTTGGTGTGTATTTAGAGCATAATTTAGACTGCACATTTTACTGTATGAATGTGTGCAAACATGCATCTTCTCACTTTAGTCAGTGGGGGAAAACTACACAGTTTTGAAAAATGTACACAGAACTGTGCGCTTTTTCCATTCAAAACGGAAAAAAAATAGATTACAAATGGAAAAGGAAAGATGAATTGAGCTTCAAACTAGAGTTAAGAAAATATTAACAACTTTGAGCAGCCTCCATTACTCCATCCCTTCAGTGCATCAGGGAATCACATGCAGAAGTCAGCACCCTTGAACACAGCCTAAATTCAATAATTCATTGGATGAGGGTGAGATTAAATGATGGAGGTGCTGTTTGTCAGTAGGAGACCTATTTCAAGAATTAGGGTTCAGGCTGTTCTGAACAGGATCACCCTTGTGTCTAAGTTAAGATTTATAGCTTGAGAATGCCCCTGAGTCTTACATTGTTCCCATATCTTCATGTGACAGTGGAGGCAAGGAACATATTTGTACATATATGCTAGTGATATCCCCTCAGCAACAACTCTGTTAGGTAGGTAGGTAAGTTGGACTGAGTGTCTGTGAGTGGCTAGAAGTCACCCACTTGGCTCCATGGCTAAGTGGGGAACAGAACCCAGATTGCCTGTACTCTTAACCACTATACAATGAACCTTGCACCACTGAACTCTGTAGAAACAGAGCATCACTGATGCTCCATATAAAACATCCAGAAGGAGGTAAGGTGTTGGCAGTGAGAAAGATGACTACTTTGAGCACATGTTCCAAGGGCTGCTGGTTGCACTTCGTGGGTGGGGGGGAGGAGGAGGGAGAGGAGATGGAGACGGAGACAGAGATGGGGGGTGGGCAGAATCTGTGAGGTTGGGAATGTGGGCCATCCCAAGACACTAAGATGAGAGAAACAGAAATGCTGTGTCTAGTCCAGACTGCCCAGGTGGACAGCCAGCATCTGCAAATAACCAAGGTTTACAGTCAGTGGGAGGGAACTTGGAGCAAGGCATCTTCTTGGAAAAGATGATGCAGCCCTGGCTCTAGATCCCATGGCACATCATCAGAAGAGTAAGGTGGCCTAGTTAGAGGATCAGTATGTAGCAAGGAGCCATGCTCAAGTTACATAGAAATGCAGAAGCACAGCAAGTCAGAAAGGGCCTCCCAGGCCATCTAGTCTGACTTCCAGCTCCAGCTGGCTCCACTCATGATCTGCCTACCATGTGCATGTCCAGCCTATTCTTGAACACTCTCACGGATGGGGCTTCAACCACCTTCCATGGAAGTCCATTCCTTATCCTAGGGGTCCTAACTGTCAGGAAGTACTTCCTTACATCCAAATTGAACTTTGGTTCAGAAGGCCCTTCAGAAAGGGATGGGGCCCAGGCATGCTCATGTTCCTGGAAGTGAATACTAGATTGGGTTCAACAAACTGCTCTGTGTATGCTTAGAGATACATTCTGGGCGTTTTGTGCCTTTGGTCAACAAAGAATGCTTTGCAAGTAAAAGTTCTGCAGCTTTGAAAGCATGAAGAAGGAACCCCAGATCCTGACATAAGGGGCCAATAGTCACATGACCTTTTGTTCATTCTACCACTTCAGGTAGATCATGACAACTGTGTTCTTTTCTGGTGACATCTGACAGAACCACAATTATACCTACTTTGCTAACATCCAGGCTAATTAAGGCAACATACTCCAGATAGAACTAACTTTGAAAAGCATTTGAAGACTTCAGTTGATACAAAGTGCAGTGGCAAGAGATCTAACTAGAACTGCTGTGAGAAGCACAGATCCTGGGAGTGAAGAGATGGCTCCATCACCACATTCCTGTTTCCCAAGTAACACATGTATCGATAACACAAAGCATTGTCCGCAGGTCACTGTCATTCCTAGTAATATGTAAGCTAGAATTCTGTGACATGCCTGAAGCTACAACATCTACCTTCCCCATAACTAGAAGCAAATTTCTGGATTTGGAGCAATGGTAGGTGGGAGCATTTCAAAGAAATGCAAAGCACAGAACTGTGAGAAGAGCTATGTTCACCCCAATTCTGCTTTCAGAGTTTTGAACCAGGACACTAAGAATGAATGCTCCAAATCTGAGTGACCACATAAGCACAAGCCTACTGAAAATATCCATACATTGTTGATCCATGTGATCACAAATTTTCAGTTCAGTTTGCACAAATTTCTTCCGTAGAATTTACCTTGGTTTAGTCTATGGAAGTTGTTCAATATTTTTGTAAAATCTGAAAATATGGAGAAATTTGGTTAAATTTCTCAGATGACAGAAACAAGAGGCAGGACTCTTTGTGGTGCACACTGATGGAATGACCTGGCCATCTGGAAACCCATCTGGTGCTAACCTTGCCATCTTTTCAGCATCACTTAATATGGTTCTTTATGCCAAGGCTTTTGAACACATATTTAGTAGCCAAGGGCTTGAATGAATTACCTGTCCAGGTGTTTTTTACAGGACTACTTTTCACAACATTTTTAGCTGTTTGCATATGGCATTTTATTCTATTGTTTTTATGAACTGGTATAAGAAAACATCTAGAGAGCTTTGGGTATAGAAATGAAATTACCAATGTTGATGGTGATGGTGGTGCTGTGGTGATGACAATGATGATAGGTCTTTTATCCGATAGCTGCTCAATTAGTGCAAGTTTCCTATTGACACTTAAATAGGACTTGGGCATGAGATGAACAGCAGAATGATGTTCACAGAAGCCTGGCAATCGAACATTGCTCATTTATCCATTCCTACAGGGCACTAGCATTTTCAAGAGTCCTCAGTCAAATGTTCAAAATATTCCTATCTGATACTGTTTTTATATCATTTTTTGATGGACCTTTTGGCAAATTTTTATTTACATTTGGAGTTGGGAGTGGTTTCTACATTTTATTTTCTTTCTCTTTTTAGTTAGCTTCATTGGGAAGCTTATTTCAAACAGAAAAGCAAGACACAAATATTTCAAAACAAATGAACACGAATACATTGTAAGTAACAGCTCAAATACTGAGCTACAGCCTTTTCTGTATGATATCAGGAAAGGCTTTGTGCTCTGGAAAATGCAAAGATGATATCCAAAAGGTCACTACATCAGGCTCTCTGAAAAGGCAGGATTATTTCTAGACACCACCTTGCTGTCTGAAGTGCCCAGGAAGCGCAGTCCCCCACTTCCAAGAAGCAGCAAAGTAGACCTGGCATGAAACCTTTCCTTCAATTTATTAACACAATAAGGGGAAGTGTAACAGCTGCCTTCTCTTCTCTCCGGATCCCATATTTTTGGCAATCAGTAAACATTACTCAGTAGAGCATACAGTGCAGGAATGACATGGGATTTATTTATTTAGTGATATTTGACAGCTCTGGAAAACATTGTGAAGGAGAATGTAGCACGAAGGGAGGATTAGGTTTCTGCCACAGCTGTACACATGGCAAACAGCCAAATGTCCCATCTATAATGTGTGCTGTGCCCTCCATTAAAGGGTCACTCATAGATGGATTTAGTCTCCAAATTTACATTCACAAGGATTTCAGAGTTTATTAGACTTTAAGATCTATAGAAATGTTCCCATGTAACTTAAAAATAATCAAATAGAAAAACAGCTTTGGTTGATTAAACACTCTCTGCAGTGATAGCAACCCATTGCAGAATTAAGGGAAATGAAAAAGAGGAAAAGAAAAAAGCTACTGCATTTTCATCATCTAAGCTGAGAGAATTAGCACAAAGTAAATCACTAGTATTAACAGGGATAAATAAACTTGAAACTTTACAACTTTGACACTTTAGTAAATTCGAGCTAGGGCATATGGAGAAGAAAGAATGAAAAAAAAATCTCTCTGTCCATATTCAGACTATAAACAAGTTTGTTGGGTTGATAATAGTTAGAAATCTGTAAGTTCCCCTCCCCACACCACAAATGTTGTAAATCTGATACAAGTTTGTGAGCTGAAATAGTAGACCTAAAAGGAAGCTGGGTAAGGAACATGGTTGTCAGAAATGTAAACATGAGAGAAACTGTAACTATTGTGCCCTATCTTTAACTGAAACCATTTAGATGGACAAAACTGTCAATCTCACTTTTGCCAGCATGTGAGGATTTAAAATATTTTCTGAGTCACATATTCCTTTGCCAAGCCCTGGCTGCAGCCCTCCAAGCAGAGAAAGTGGAAGGTCTAAAGGAGCAAAGTGACAGCACTCTGGTGTAGAATCCATTGGATTTCCTCAGCTCCCCGGACTCTGGCCCACTTCCTTCCTGCCCTAAGTCCACCTTGTACCAAGTCTTTGTATAGGTGTCCACAGGATGAATCCAAATGAGTCGATGAGGCCACATACACACATGGTTACATACATGCCACATAGACACGCACTGTGCAAGCAGAGTTCTGCTTCCACACACCTGACTTGAGGGCTTTGAATACTTTGTGCAAAGATTTCTGCATTTTGTGTGCTTTGTGCAAACAAGCTACTAGCACCGCAAACATTTGCAGATGTGAACTCCATTTGGTTTACTTTCTGACCAGGGCTGAGGATCCAAAAGAAGTCTGCTTCTGGCCTGACCTTTGCATCCCTAGCCTGAAGTGCATAACCTGTGAGACTCAGACTCCCACCTTTTAGAGCCCTGTATTAGCACTCCAGACCTTCCTTGTCCAACAATTAGAAGCTGGCAGGGCAGGCAATAGAAACATAATGATGTGGGCAGCCTGCAAAAAGTGCCCCACTGCACCTATAAGTCATCACAACTATATGTGGATGGGATGACTAGAAAGGGCCACACAAGCAAAGGATATGGCATCTTAAACCAGTGTGAAGAATGTTTCAATCATTTTATTTCCAACCATACACTGGAGAAGGAGAAAAGAAATTGCACCCACAAATTGTAAAGAGTTGAGAAATTTGGAGAAATTTTCCAGCATGCAGAACTTCAGTGTTTGCCCTAAAGTAAGGGATGGCTGAGGGATGATGCACATATTCTTTCACTTGCTTTACCTTGTTCTGTCCTTGCAGTCCCTCCACTGTTTGAGATTGTTGGAAAACCTCATACTGAACATAGTCAGGACTTCCTCCCTTGCTGTTTCCTTGTCCTGCTGCTTTCTGCATGCCTGAAACTTAGTGAGAACTTCAAATGACTCATAATAACAGTAACACAAATCCCCAAATCCCTCTCTTCAGGCAATCATCAGGCAGAAAGACTGGAAAGCACTCAGGCAGAATCTTACAAGGCATCTACACTCAGCACTTTACCACTGCTGTAATGCCTAACTCACTAGCGTGTTGCATGATACTCACTCCAAACAATTCTCCTCATGCTATTTCTGCCATGATATCCTGGATTCTCTGGGCAACTTGTATAAAGACTTTTTATATGACTCCCTTCTCCTTGCCCCAAGATGTATATTCTAGTGTGTGCTAAACTTGTGACACTGTTCTGGGGGAAGTAATGTAAACTTGTGACACTGTTCTGGGGGAAGTAATGTCTTCAATGGCTTGGTGAACTGGAGGGAAAGCAAAACCAAATGTCTTATTGGGTTTCAACAAAACAACAATAATTTTGAAAATGAGTTGTTTTCCTGCCTCCCTTGCCTTCTCCCCTGCCTCGACATGTTCTGACTTGCCCAATGAATGGGATAATAAATGAAATGCTGCTTTCCCCTCCCCTCCCCTCCAAAATTACATTCCTACTCACAAGTAAATCACATTGTCTGCAATAGTGAATACATCAATCACCATTGTCTTCAATGGTGTTTATTTGTGGGAAAGTTTATACAGGAGGAGGGCTACACTTGATTCCAGGAATTGCCTCAGAGCAGAGAGAAATGGGGGTATTGATGCTACTGAGTGATGTGATGACTACTAGGGGATATGACACCACTCTACAAGTACCTCAGGGGCTGTCACAAAGAGGAAGGAAAACACCTCTTCCAGCTCATCCCTGAGTGTAAAACATAGCACAATGAACTTAAGCTGCATCGTACCAGATTCAGGCTAAACACCAGGAAAAACGGAGAAATGCAAGAGTGGAGCCAGTTGCCAAGGGAGGTGGTGGGCTCTCCCACACTGGCGACATTCATGGTGAAACTGGATGGTGATCTGAGTGGGATGGTTTGATGTGGCGTTCTGCACCAGCAGGGGGCTGGACACAATGGGCTTCTTGGCCCCTTCTGACCCTCCTATTCTATGAAACTATGTCTCTATGAATGCACGGAGGTGAGGGGGAAAGTGGGGGACTACAGAAGCTCCATGGCTTCTCTGTCTTCTTCCCCCACCCGCTTCTCCTTCTCCATGACTTTTTCCTGAGGTGACGGGAACAGCTGTCAGTGTTTCCGCTTTTAAGAAAGAGAGAGAAAAGTCCATTCATTCACTCATTCACACTTGTACATAGCTAATGGATGGGGGTGTTAATGTGCCATTTCCCTGCACACATCCTCCCTCCAACTCTTCCTACTTCCCCCACTATTGCATTTGTGTGACAGAAACAAGGCCACAGTTTCAAAACACTGTATTCATTAACAATATCCCAGCATTGGTAAATGTTTTTTTCCACCCCATAATTTTGTGACAGTGCTACATGATAAAAAGAAAGGTCTCCCATGAAGATCCTCCCCTGACTTAAGTCTGCTGGGGGACCTGCCAGGAAGCTCAAGCTGCTGGAGAGGCAGCAAAACAGTGATCTCTTTCACAGGGAAATGAAGAAAGTAGTGAAATGGCAGGTAGGGCTTCAGCACAGCCTTGGTATCTAATGAGCATAGGTGTGATGCGTTCATAACTAAAAGGCACCACTGCTAAATAGACATAGTAAGATGAAGGCTAAAGAGGGTCAATTCATTTCTACAGTGAGCTAGCCATTCCCAGTATTTGCTGAGACCGCTAATGGCTTTCAGCTCAGTAATGATTCTGAAGTCCGCTGCAGAAGGTCCTGAGAGACTTTACAATTTTAAATATCTGCATCCTGTTCTGGTTTCTTAGTGTTACAAGTCTTAATGTCTGATTTGTGCCCATTCAGTCTCTTTTGCAGACAGAGGGTTGTACGGGGCGGGGAGAGGTGAACAGATTATGCATGGTGTGATGAAAATGGATAGGAAGGTATTCTCTGCAACCACCGCATACTAGAATCCAGAAATCCCATGAAGCTGATGTGAGATTCAGGAAAGACTATTTTAGGTACTTCACACAGTGCAAAGTTATGCTATGGAATTTTCTGCTACAAGATAAAATGATGGCCATCAATTTGTATAGTTTTGAGAGAGATCTGAAAGACCCAAAGGCAAGAAAGTCTGCCATGGCTACTAGCCATGATGGCTATATGTTGTCTCCGGAATCAAGCAGTATTCCTATATTCAACAGTTGCAGGAAATCAGAAGTGGGACTTCGTTCATTACTACTTGTGGGTTTCCACAGGCAGCTGTTTTGCCTCTGTGTGAACAGAATGCTGCACTAAAGGTGCACCACTGCTCTCATCTACCATAGCTTTTTGTGAATTTGTTGTTCAGTGTAAAAGGCAATAGAACATGAAAGCAATTGTGATGTAGTGGGTAAAAGTTCAAGACTTTGAGTCAGGACATCTGGGCTGTAGTCTTGGTTCTACAATACTGCTCATGTATGCTTCAAGAAGCGGATTTTCATGTAATTAATAAATATAGTGGAAATTAAGTATGAAATAGCAGGTGGGTGGGTATTGCTTTCAATAAACTTTACATCTTTCAGTAATCTTAGTTACAAATGAGCTATCATTCCCTTCAAATTTATGCCCCTGTTGTTGACGAAGTGAGATGAGGAAGCGATACACCCACAGATGAAAGTAAACATGTGTCTAGATGTGACGATACCACCAGGTAAATTTCATGCCTTTTTCTTGGTTCTCAGGCATATGATTTCAATTTAGGAGTGATCCCCAAACCAGTTCTGGCTTCCTTATAGAAGTTGTGGGGGATTTACCTTTAGTAGCCTGACTTTATGGAAAGTGCCTATAAAGAACAAATGCAACAGGACAGTGGTTGGTTCTCCCTTGAACTGACCCATGGCATTAAATAGTCCTAGATACATGAACCAGTATCACTTTGGTTCCAGCTAAATGAGTACAAAAATGTGTAAAGATAAGAGATGTTCTTTATAAGCTCATAGCAGAACAGAGTTACATCCAACCAAACCAAAACCTACTTACTTAAAACAGAGATAAAAAACTGAACAAATGCTTCTAGTGGAACTTTCCACTCTACATGTGTGTCTGATCTATACCAAGAGATCACTGGAAGTCATTTGCCTAAATGAATAAAACCCTAAAACCAAAAGAGGAGGAGGAGGAGGAGGAGGAGGAACTAACCATATGTGCCTGTGAAGTAGAATTTGAAAATTGCTATAGCTGAGCCAAAACAAGACAGATTTTTTACCAGACTACCAAAATATACATCTGCAACCTGGGATTATATCTTGCCAAATATAAGTTTATACCACCTGCTATGGAAACATTAAAAATGATGTTACTAACTTGTTGTGATAACAAAGGTGCATTTAAAAATCTTAGCAATATCTAATATGCCCTGTTCCAAATATATTATGCGTGTGCACACACACACACACAAACACAGAGAGGGAGAGAGAATGAATATAGCATTAAGGATAACCACTACTTAGAAAAGAAAAAAGAAAAAGAAAGCAGCTAACAACATCTGAAAATGGTCTTAAAAGCTGAAAATAATGGTGAAATCTAAATGTTAAGGTCTCTAGGAAAACATATGCTCCATCTGCCTAGTATAAATTGAAGAAAATATGGACCCTCTTAATTGCCAGATCCAGATGAACATCTGAGGCTTTGATGACAATGATAAATGGGCCTGGTTTGGTGTGTTTGTGTGTGTTTGTTCATGTAGCTTGCAAAGTTGATGGGTGGAATGGAAGTGGATGAAAGCTGGAAAGAATCCATGGAAGAGAAATTCTGAGACCATCTCCCCTTTATGCCAGTATGTTAAAGTTTACCAAATTCCTACCTTGTCTGAAGTCTATGAAACTTGGTCTGACAAGTGTTTTCAACAGCAACAAACACTCACTAGAAAAGTGAACACATTTTGAATTGCTTACAGGAAAGTAAGGGTTACTCTGAAGCAGAAAAACAAAATCTTCATCCAGTCTAGCATACTGATGTGTGAAAAATCAGTTTGGGAGTTGGAGTCCCCCATAGTTTCTAGCCTTGGTTCCTTGAAGTGGACTCCACTTTCTCTCTGCCTTAACTTGACTCTTGCTGAGCTTTCACATGGGTGTCTGGCAGGAAACAAGTCCATCTAATGCACTGGTATAATTTGTAAGACCAGTTTCTGCACACACCTCAGGCCGGCCCCAAACATGCATGCCGTCTGTGCAAATTGAGTTCTGCTTCCACACACAATACTTGCATAGCTGGTTTCCATACTTGGGCCTCCTAGCATTACAAAATATTCTCAGACTAGTTCTTGTCTGGCCTCGTTCCTAGTCCAGACCTGAGCACAGGAAATAAGTCCCATGATTGCAAGAGCAGTAGATTCTGAGAGGATATTTGCATCACTATGCAAGCATCTCATTCCCAAGAGATGCCTCTGGACATGGAACCAATAGGTAGTCCCCATCATGTAACCTTCAGTACCTGTTTTTGGAAGTTTACTTCCTCTGAACCTACAGTTTGCCTGCTCAGTTATTCTGATCCACGGCCAATACAAATTCTAGATGTGAAGCTTATTTGATTATTTATTATGTCAATATGCTTTCCTTAGGCTGTTCTCTTGAAATTCTGACAGATACTTTGCATAGGCAACACTTCTCAACATCTTGCCATAGTTTAGGACCTCTGCCTTATGCTGCCAGGATTTGTCGTAGCATAGCAACTCAAACAAAGTAAGTAAATAAAAAATAAGGGCATTCATCAGGGCAGACAACTTATGCCTTTCCAGATGCTTTGGATTATACTGCCTACTGTTGCTCACCAATGATTAAATTGGCTCATGCCAGCATAGACTGATTGGCTCGGTTTGGATATTGTAGAGCTGATGGTTTGGAAGTTTGGGAAAATGGCATGAATTCACACAATATCCATTCTTACTGTCCTTCTCCAAACAGATTCCTTCGTGTCATTTTCAGATTGCAAACCTCTAGTTTGCTATAACATCAAATAAAGCAAATTTTAGGTAATGCAAACTAGGATTGCCTCTAAACTATGGTTAACAAATCTACTGCAAATGACAGTTTCAATTCACCATCTGGGAGCAATTTCTGGTTGGCACTAACCATAGTTTGTCCCATTTAAATGTGATGGAAGAATAAGTTATGGTTAAGCAAAGAGGACAATGAATCCTTTTGCAAATGGAACAAGTGAGAAGATGAGGGAGTATTGCAAGGCTGTTTGAGTTTCCAGTACTTCCAAAGCATGGCTTGGGGGATCAAGGAATGTATCACTGAGCATGTACATCTGTGAGCAAGTTGCTATCAGCCTCAGATCTTTATTTGTGGGAAACAAGTATAGCATATGTTATTTGCAACTCTAATAAAATAAAGATTAAAACATAAGTGTGCAAATTGAGTTCTATGTAAAGCGGATTTTTAAAAATAGCAGAAGTGGCAGATCAGTGCAGATGCTATGCCAGTGCTGCTGACGCCACATGCTGTGCCAGTTCTTCAAAAGTATAGCGGCTGTGCATGTAGAATAGGCAACAGGATCATATCTGCTGTCCTAACCCTCCCCTGCTCCTCATGCATAGGGCTGAACAAAATCATTTCATTATTTCATGATTAGTTTACACAGATACATTTATATGTACATATAAATGTATCTGTGTAA
>NW_025335941.1:40248645-40260202 GCF_004798865.1 Varanus komodoensis
TTACACAGATACATTTATATGTACATATAAATGTATCTGTGTAAACTCATCTTCATAACCAGGAATGGTGCAAAAGAAAGAGAATGTTGTAGACTTGCATAGGCATAAGACCCTGTTTTGACCTTCCAATGAATGTGCAGGGTCCATGGGTCAGGTCCATATGTTCCTCTCCACATGGCTGTCCTATATTATCCTGAAATTGTGAAGCGGGCAAAAGCTAGAGCTGAGCTAAAAGTTTTTGACTGCCTCATGGAGGAGTATTTCTGTCTTCCCTTGGAAAATATTCCAGTTAAATAGCCACATGCTCCTCCACATCTTGGCCAGCAACAAACAGGGTGGGGAATTCCAGGAGGCCACTTCTTCTGAGGCCTGAGGCCCAGCTTTGCCATCCCTCGCTCGTAGAACACTTTGTTCCTCCCTTCGGTCCTAGTGCCACTTGCTTTGCATTGGCATTGGGAAATCTATGGCTGCTGTTCTGTAACACACGTACAGGACCAGAGCAGCAGCCTCCAGTGCCCGAGTGCTGGTGTAGGCACGTGCCCTGAGGCTGGTGCTCCTGGGCAGACTGATGTCAGCACCACTGCATTCAGAAAGAAATACAGAGCGAGGGGTTTGGGACAGTATTTTCAAGCTTTCAGGCAGCCATGTGGGGGTGTCAGAATGGCAGTAAGTGCCCATCTGCTCCTGCTTGACAGGAAGAGGGAGGTGAATGAATGGCTTTTATTTAACTTCCTCCCTACACACACTCCAGCTTGTTCACTCTCCATCTCAAGCCAAAAAATAAATTAAAATAAAATGAAACTCAGTTCATTCCACCAACAACCTGACATCAAATTGACAGAGCTGTGACTATTTGACATCCAACTCGATAATAGAACAGCACCTTTGAGTGACAGTTGAACAATAGGAGAAAAAATGTGGCTTCCATAAATAGGTGAATTTACAGCTTGCAGTATGAGAAATAAATAAACTATTACCCACAAAGTGTTGTTTCCCTTGAAAGTTTGTCACCTGTCACTTCAGGTTAAAGAACTCTCCAAGAACAAGGTGTGGCCTCTCCTTTTCCTAGTGCAGTGATATTTCTTGAACCTCTTTGATATCTAAGGTGGCGTTTCTCCGTTGTTTTAAAATGGGGGCTATTCTAAACTTATACTTTCCACAAATACAGCTCATGTGCAGATTAGTGAACAGGACTATTCCGCCACTGAACTCCATGGAGCATAGAGCTGTTAAGGTATCTGCAAGATACTCAAGTAAGTTTGCATTTCTGTGTAGCTGACCCAAGGATTCCGCAGTGGACCAACTTTTCAGAAGTTACCTGTATTTTTCCCATAAACTAAAGCATGAAAATGTGCATTTTGGAAAAATGTGCCCAGTCGAGGTTATTTGCACATTTTTGAAAGTATGAATTTGTATAAATGAAACTTGACACAAATGAGTACAAATGTGTTTAAAAAATCTAATTAATGGATAATAGAATGAACAGTGCCTGCAAATCTGAAAAATGAAGATGGAATAAATTTAACAAAGTCTGCATATCCCAAGGCATGTAGCCCAAGTCCAATGTTGTAAGAACATAAGAAAAGCTATGCTTGATCATACTAGATGTGGCTGCAGGACAGATGCCCATAGGATCCTTCCAACAGGATGGGTACAAGACTTCCACAGACTATTCAGCAACTGGTATAAGCAAGCATGCAGTCTCTGGTAACAGAGGCAACATATGGTCAGCAAGGCTAGTGATCATTGATAGCATCCTCCTCCTTTGTGAATTGGACCATTCTCCTTTTAAAACTATCTAACTGTGGCTATCCATCTGAGTGGGATGGTGTAACTTGATGTCCTGCAACAGCAGGGAGTTGGACTCGATGGCCTTCATGGTCCCTTCCAACTCTACTCTACTCTTCCATTCTATGATTCTATTTTCTGTGGCAGTGAATTCCACAGCATTTTTCTCCCTCTCCCATAACACTAGTACCTGGAATCATCCCATAAACTGGATTGGTGGGAGAGTCAGGAGAGATAAAAGGAAGTACTTCCCATAGAACATGGTGCCCTCCTGCAAACAATGAACAAATCCAAACCTGACAGACAGCTGCATTTTGTTTCAGCAGCAGTAAAGGAGCATATACCTGTATTGTACCTGAGAGAGAATTAGGTTAACATATGGAGTGCAAGTCAGGGTGTGTAATACACATAGCCTTGTCCTTCAGCACCTCCCTGCCACTTCCCAAAATCTGCCACAGGGCATCCTCCTCAATGAGAGGGGCTTGCATGCTCAAAACTGACACTAGCATTTTGAATCACACAAAATTTGTCTCCACAGTGAACTTGATGCTGTTCTTAGCGTAGCTCCAACTGAGGTGTCTGATGTTGCCATCTGCCAAATTTTTGGGATCAGTTACTGCCACTGAATGATATTGATAAGGTACTTGCAGTGGCATGACCTACCACATGCTCTAGCTAATAAAAGCTAGTCGAGGCGGGGGTGCAGCTGGGTGGGTGCAGAGAATTGGAAATGCATCTCTTCACAAAGGAATGGTTTCTGCTGTCCCTAGAAAGGCAGTACTGCAACCAGTCCTAGAAAAATCCTACTCCAGACCCAATGGCATTTGATAGCTACCGACCAGTTGCAACCCCTCTCCTTTTAAGGGAAGGTTCATGAGAGGGTTGCAACAGAGTAAGTGCTGGAACTTGGAGAATACTGATTATTGAAACCCATTTCAGTTTGGATTTCAATCTGGTTATGGGCCTGAATTAGCCTTAGTTGCCCTTAAGGATGACCTTTATCAGGAGACTGATGGGAGAGAGTGACCCTGCTAATTCTACTAATCCGCTTTTGGTATCATTGACCATGGTATCTGGTTGGATGGGTTGGGTTTTGCAGGCACTGTGTTACAGAGGTTCAATGTCAGTTCCAGGGATTAACATCAGGTGATTAACACTGGCCTTCAGCAATTCACCTTTGGGTTCTGCAAGGGGCCATTCAACCCTAATGCTGTGAAACACCCATATGATGCCTGTACTAGCAGTCATTAGGGAAACTGGAGTCAAGTTCCATTAGTATGCTGACGGTCCACATCCCTGTGTAAACTGAATCAGGAGAGGCTATGGAAGTCCTAGATCAGGGATGGGACCCAATGATGGGCTCAAGGAGGGTCAATAAAGTGAAGCTGAATGCAGACAAGAGAGAAGTCCTTTGGGCAAGTGTTCTTGAGTCCAGAAGATAGGCTCATTGCTTGTGCTGGATATAATTGCACTGCCTCTCAAAGATCAGGTCAAGAGTCTAGATTTATTATTTCCACTAGAGTACCAAGTGACTATGGTAGCTCTGAATACCCTTGACCATTTGCCTCACCTGGACAGGGACAGCTTGGCCAGAGTGATATTGGCTCTGGCACCCTCAAGACTAGATTATTGCAGTGCATTCTATGTGGAGCTACCCTTAAGGCTGCTCTGGAAGCTGGAGATAGCACAGAAGGCAGAAGCCTGGCTGTTCTTCAAATCTACCTCTGAGCAGCATACCTCCTGCTGAAGGAATTGCACTTGTTGCCAATTTGCTACAAGACCAGGTTTAAGTTTTACTACTAGTCCTAAGCAACCTGGGACCAAGACACTGAAAGAGCCTCCTTCCTCTTGTCTCTGATCTCAGTGAGCATAGAGAAGAGCTTTCTTCCAGTGGTTCCACATGGACACCTGGCCTGAGGAGTGTTCACCAGGAAAGGGGCCTTCAGTGCACTGGCCACCTTTCTATGGTATCCCCTGCCTCAGGAGGTCAGGCAGCAAAAACTGTCTGGTGCTTTTAGTGCCTGCTATAGAGATGCTTGTTCCAGGAAGCCTTTCTTGCAGATCTGCCATAGATTTACCATGACCTTATTTTAATATATTTTGTTTATTTTTAATTTGTTCTAGGTTTGTACTGTTTACTGCTTTGGAATCTGCTTGTGGGATAGTATACAGATACAGTAAATAAACAGGCAGATGAAGTAACTATCCCTAGCAGCAAAAGAAGCTTCTATGATCAGTATAGTCCAATACAGAGAGTGGTACCATCTCTCCAGGGTCTCAGATAGAGAAGTCTATCACAGCCTAGACCATTCAAACTGAAGATCACAGGGAAAGAACATGGGACATTAAACATACAAAGGATGGCTCTTTACCACTGAGCTATAACTTCTCAGTTTCTAGAGCTTCCGTGCAGGTAATAATTCATTATGATGCCAAATTAGAATTAATGAAAAACAACAATGTGAAGTCATTCACACATTATCTGCAAGGAATCTCCTCTGTTGTCAGATTCCAGCCAGGCTGAACAAGAATGTCTGGCTGTGTTACTGAAATTTGTTTCAAGTGAAGTTTGCAGAAAGCCCAGTGGCTTGGAATTCAAAGTTCTGTGTGGTGATGATCCTCCTAGCGCATGATTCATGTGTGTGTGTTAGAGATGCTTTAGAGAGCCTGGTGTTCCCTCTTTGTAAGGTATATTTACACCCCTGTGCCTGTTCTTCCCTGTTCTTTAATAGAACTGTTTTACACTTCCAAGTGCAGCTTCATAGCATTGCACAGTTTATATGAAGCTTCATAATTGCCACTGGCAGGCAGGGATATTAATATCAATTTGTCTTTTATAGCATTAATTGTTATCCTCCTCACCATTTTCCTCAGATTACACTGCAGTAAAGAATGCTATGACATGTATCAGCTTTTAAAAATGTCACATCTTTGCAACAGAATGCCTCTTCACAATAATCTAGCATATGAAAATGGAGAAACACCAGCTTGCCATCATTCTCTCCTGCTTGGCAGCTGCTGAAGATCTGTAGGTTTGTCTTCTCACAGTTCCAACCACCCCCCAGGGATGGGAAAAATCTCCACTGTTCCTCTTCCATATGACAAGCGAGTGCTGAATTATATGCATCCCACTACCCCTTGTTTATCTACCATGACAATCGATTTTGCCCTTGTGGAACTTGCCACCCAGAGGGCACACATGACCTTTCTCAAGCTGTTCTAAGCTGTCATAAGGTCTCCTTTTCTTTTCTGTATTTCCTATCACTTCATTCATGCTCCTCATTCCTTCTGTATCATTCTGAGTTCCCTTTATTACCACCCTCTTAGAACTTGGTATCCCGCTGTCTCTCTTCAAGTGAGTTATGCCTTCTCTCACTTTCCTGTTTCCCCCACCCCCCCAATGGTGTCTGCACTCTCCTTTTGATAGTCTTACTTTTATTTCTCTTTGACTCCATTTGTTGAAAAGAAGATGATGCTTTTTAAAATAAATGATATTTTCATAATGATGACAACAGGCACTCTGATAATCTACACGTGTGGCAGAATAGCTATTCCACAAACACACACACAGACACACCATGAAACTTTGCTGTCTGTAGAAAAATGAAAGCACAGTTGCCTTCTGCATATAGAAAGCACATCTGGTTCTGCCTTGCATATGTAGCAAAGCAAAATAATGCATTAGGAGAAAAGATCCATGCATCTATTTTCACATTCACAAGTTTTTACCATGGAAAAATGAACATAGCAAATATACAATGCAGCTAGTTAAATTGACAGGAAATACTGGTTGTATGCATAGTGGACAAAAACAGCCACTTCTTAATGCAGATCTAAATGTATATTTGGAGCAAAAAATATGTCCCATGTGAAATAGCGTGTTACTCTTTGTACAATGACCCTTCAAACAAAAGACAACTGGGATTGAACCTCGAACATTAAACATGTGGTGTGTGTGTTTTATCACTGAGCTATAATGTCTCCCTGGAGTCTCCGTGCAGGCAACACTAATTCATTTAAAAACACATTAAGATGCCAAATTAAAATTAATGACAAATTACAATATAAAGACACACATGCACTGTAGCCACAAGCAATCTTTTCTGTTAAGAGATGCCAGCCAGCCTGAACAAGAATGCCTTACATTGTTCCTGAAGGGTGTTCCAAGTGCAGGTTTAGGGGAAACCAAGAATATTACCGATATTAAGTTGCAGATAGGCAGGCTGTCTTTCTGTACAGTATTTTATCTATTTGTTTATGTATTTATGTGATGTATAGCCCACCTTTGTAACAAAATGGCACTCAGAGTGGTTAATGGCTATATCTCTATCATCTTTATTTCTAAGTATGCCATGGCTCAGCCATAGCCCTTCACATTGCCAGCTTAAATCCTCCCCACCTCCACATTTGTCATTGTTTTCTCTTTTCTTCTTTCTCCAGCTTAGTTTTTAAAAACTATTTCACAGTTTATCCTCACAAAGTGTGTGGGGGAGTGACGAATTAGTATCTCATCAAGATTGCCCAAACTGTGTCCACACCAGGATTTGAAATGGTCGCTCCTAGAGATGACATATGACTCATGCATCACTGAGCTAGGCTGACAGATCTGTGTATGGAAATACTGTGTTCTCAGATGTGAAGTATACATGCCTCATTGATTCTCTAGCATGAATCCTATAGGAATAGCATAGTACATACTCAGGCTAATTTTTGTAGGGTATTGCAAAAGATAAATAAAACTGAGGTTTTATTGAGGTTTTATGGTACTGGGGGGTTTATTGTATTGGGGGTTTTAATGTATGGTTGACTTTTTTGATGTTGCGAGCTGCCCCAAGGCTTATTGCGATGGGGCGGCATAGAAATGTTTTAAATAAATAAAGTAGGAAACAGGCTTAATACTCACCCACCCAAAGGAATCAATGAGTCCTTGGCCTTAGAAGCCAACCTCTTACAAAGGATTTAGCTAAACAAATCCTTATTGTCCCTGCTCTAGATGCATGTAAATATCAACACTTGAAGGACAATTGGCATCCAATGGCTGAAATGAGGCTATCTCAAATGTCACCATGCCTTTCCCCCTGCCTTCCCCTGTGCATTGTAGTTTTTGCTCCAGGATGCGTTCCAGTGGAGCAAAGATCAGGAACCAAGGTTCAATTTGGATGCCAGGAAGTACTTCCTGGCAATTAGGACCCCGAGGGTATGGAATGGACTTCCACGGGAGGTGACTGAATTCCCATTGGTGCGGGTGTTCAAGGATAGGCTGGACATGCACATGGTAGGCAGGTCATGAGTGGAGCTGGCTTGAACCAGGGCTCAGATTAGATGTCCCAGAAGAGCTCTTCTGACTCACTCTGTTTCTCGGTTTCTATGTTTTCAGTTATCTAGATAAAGCCCGAAGGAGGAGTGGATAGGAGTTGAAGCACTGAGATGAATTTAACAGGTAGATGTCTCCATCCTTTCCCTGCCGATCCCCCGCATGGCACCTTTCTCCCTCTCCCAAGTGCATTTCAGCTTCAGTGAGGTGGCCAGAGTAGTTCCTTCTGTCCTTCTGGCTATGAGGGGTGTGTTTGGTGGGGGAGGCTTGGCCATTGGAGTATTAGAGGAGGTTGGAGACTGTGGAGCTGTGGCTCTAAAAAGTTCTATTTCCTAACCCACCCCCAGCCTAAGGCTGCTGGGAAGTCACAGAACTGTGCTGTTGAAGTGATACCTTTTGTTGGTCCAGAATTACCCGTAATAACTGGTTCCTCCTAGGGATGTATCAGTCTGGTTTTTATGATAATTTACCAACATTGCCAAAATCCCCCATATTCAGGAGAATATTGAGATTTATAAAAACGCAAATACTGTATTTGATCTGGATTAGGATCTAGGATTGCATGCTATTTTTTAAACTATGCTTTTTTAAAAGCTATTTTTAAAGTTCTGAATGCCACCACCAAGGGAGGTTCGGGTGGTGGCAACAATGGGGAAGACCTTATCAGCAGTGCTCCCTTGGTGGTGAATGACCTCCTTACTGAGCCTCCCTGGCCCCAACTCCGTTACCTTTGCCATCGCAGGGCAAAACTCCCCTCTTCTCCAATATATCCAGTGGCATTTAATGGCATGGCTTTTAAATGCTTTTAAATGCTAGTGTTAAAAGGCTTTTTAAATGGTTTTAAACTGCATTTATTTACTTATTGGTATACTGAATCTTTTATCATCTTCTATGCATTGTTGTGAATCATGCAGAATGCTTCAGCTGCTTTTGGTTGGTCTAGAATTATTTCCATTTTATTTCCAAATAATATATATTTTATACAAACATATGCTCAGACAATACACATGCCTCTAAACATTATTTTCTCTTTATATATATTATGTCTCTCCTGTCACTTGCTCCTCCTGCTGCATTTCTGGAGAACCTTTCCTTTAGACCCCTTCTGCTAAGCCTTGTTCTTTTTGCAAACTTAGGTCAGAGTTTCCTTCATCCCTGTGCTGAGTCAAAAAAAATAAAAATAAAACCAACACACTGATATTTTCTTCCAGTGCTGCCTAACAGAAGGAGATGAGGAATATCATGTTTCTTGCTGAAACCAGGATCACAGAACTGGTGGATCGGCAGAATTATTTATAGAAATGGCAGTAGGAACATGCCAGCTCGGACCACTCTTTGTGACTCAAAGCAGCAGTTACAAATGCTGAGGCAAGAGCATTAAACCAGCTGTGGGGATAGCAGAACTGTCCTTTAAAAACATGCCCTCCAAAGCTTCCTATGTGGTAAGAAGAGAGACTCCTTGATAACATTCCTGTTTTTACTGTGAGTCCCTTACTTTTGCTGCTTGTTGCTAGAAGTCCCCAAGTACCTTCAGTATGCTGTAATCATATTTATTTGTATTCTTCCCAAATTTTGATTTTTTTAAAAAAAGTATAAAGTTTTCTTTTTAATCTATAAGCATTTTGTGTATATTTCTTTGAATACAAGTAAGTTCACCTTAAAAAAATATACATTTCTTTCAGGTGATTTTCCTTACGTACTATATTTGAAATGTTCTTTCCCCACTATATGCATTTAATATGCATCTCTGTAGCTACATTTGGAGAAATGAGGATTTCTAAAGATAGCATAGTACTTCAAAGTGCGAAATTAAAATGCAAATGGAACGTTTTTTCTGTGCATGCTCAGAGACTCCTTCTTTGCTGGTTATGTTTACCGGATGTACATTGGAGAACAAAGAGGCCTTGCAAGAGAATGGTCTGTCATTTTGAAACAGCATTAGCACCAGTCTGGTAGATTTTCTGTTTATTTCTCACAGTTTGCAATCTGACAATTCTCTGTGTGCATGCTCTGTGTACAAGCTCAGCGTCTTCACAGCTGTACATGACAATCTGTCCTAACACATCAGAGTGTATGTGGAAAGGATGAAACAGCCTTCGCAAACTGGGTGTCCCCATACAGGTTGAATGGCAACTTTTCTTATTCACAGTGAAAAATGGCACTGACAATGCTGGCTGAAAACATGGAGAGTTGAAGTCTAGCTTATCTGGAGAGCACCAGATTGATGAAAACGGGATACCCGAGCAACCTGGTTGCTGTAAATCCCAGTGCAAACTGACCTTATTCAGACATCCAGGATTAAAGTCTGAATTGGAAATTACTTACCACCAACTTTTGCACCACCCAAATAGTCAAATACACTCTAAGTGTTATTGATGATGATAAAAGTAACATGTTTAGAAATGCCAGTTTTCTGTAAAAATAAATTTACACATATTTACTCTGAAAGAAAATTTCTTTAGAAATGCATATTTAAATACATGAAAAACACTTTCATGTATGGTTTTTATTTTTGGAAAAATAAAAAATTAAGTCTGAAACAAGATTAAACAGACTTATTGTAGGTGAACATATTCAAGTGTGGCACTGTCTGGAAGTAGACTGATTTGCCAGTCCCTAGATAAAATGGCATATACTGTGGAAACACTGATAAATTCCTAAAGAGTAATTGAGTGCCAAGCAAAGGTGTTAATAATAGAAGCCAACATCAAAAGTGTAGATCTCAGTATTCCTGACCAGGACAAAGCTATTAATAAATATCAGAAGGCTAAGCTAGAAAAAAGATAGCTGAAGTCTTGTATAAAATGCTTTCAGATTCTAAAGTATCATGGAATACTGCTGAGAATTAGAACTATGGACAAATGGCATGCCATAATACTACACCCTATACGAGGCCTGAGAAATGGGAGGATGGGGAAGATTTCACTAAATTTCTCCAGAAGGAAGAAAGGTTAAAAACAAAACAAAATGATTTGCGCATTCTACTCTCCCCTTCCATTGTTGTTTTATTTGGGAATATGCAAATCAGCAAAACACAAACTCAAATATAATTGGCAGCTGGGGCTGGTTGGGGAATGCTGGAGTTGTATGACATTTTCCTGTCTGAACATGCATAAGAAAGTGCTATGAACCATGCTGTACAACTAAAGTCATACAGTATTACTCTACATGAGAAATGGTGTTATTAAAGATCAGCAAGGGGTATAAGAGCAATTACTGAAGAAGAACTGAAAATTAACAGGAAAAAGGAAAAAATCTGCCAAGACTAAGGGAACCTTCCAGTAAATAACAAAGGTAGCAAATCCACCCAGAAGAAATAGTGGAGAATAGCCACAAATGAATCTTTGACACTGTCCAAATACAAGTCCAGATGCTAAATTATTGAAAGCTTTAGTAAAAATGTCCAAAGCTTTATTGTGCTGTCTGAGTGAAAACCTCAGCTGAGTGTGAATTAGCTGCAAAAGCAAAATAATCTTTAGTACCTGTGAAATGTGTCAGAGGGTTCATACAGGGAGAAAGTTATTATATTCATCAATGATATATTGTCATCAAACATGCTGAGTTCATTTTCTAACTGAATATGCTTGTATTCATATAAAAAGAAACAGAAATTTGGGACTTAAGCTTACATAAAATATTTTATCACCCCTGAACACTTATATGACTTTTCTGTTTCCTTACTGTTACGGCAAGGGCTTTGGACACTGGTGAAACCTGGATTGCAGGGTGTCCAGTATGGATCAGTTTTTACTAGGTTTTGGGCAAGTAAGTTTTCCTAGGGAGGCATGTGTATGAGTTCCAGGGAGTGAGCAGTGATTAGAACCTGGGAGACCAGGCTCTTGTCTCCACTTGGCCATAAAGCCCACTGGATGACTTTTGTATCAATCACTGAGTCTCCACTCAACCCCAGGTTTGGGGTGGAGTTAAAATAGAGAGAAGAAGGATTATGCATGTTGTTTTGTGCTCCTTGGAGGAAAGGTAGCATCTAAATATTACAAACTAATCATGGTAAGCTGAAAACAAACTTTTCTACATGTTGCTCCAACAAGTGGTAGATCATCTCTTAGTCTTAATTAAATATTTGGTTTCTATCAGGCTGGTTAGCCATACCCCACACTAGCTGAGGCCTAATCAATGGGACTGAATGTCTTGACATTTGAATATATGCATTTGAAGTGTCCACAGGTCTAGTGTTAGATATTATTCAGCAAAAATCTTGTTCTTTGATGCAGCGACCTTGTTTTATCCACAATCAATTTCCAACCTAGCATTGCTTGTTTTTTGGGTCATATTACATCCCAGACCAGACTGCCTAGGACAAAGCAAATGCTCCGTAAGAAGGATCATTGTTTAACTGAAAGTTTCCTTCAGGAAATTGCATTCACCATCAGGATTAGGAAAGTATGTATAGTTTAAGACCAAACCCTTCTGATAGCAATAGACAGTGCTTTTTTT